>NW_009258756.1:2351577-2373074 GCF_000687185.1 Egretta garzetta
TGAAAGTCTGCTAACGTGATATTCAATAATTTGCTTACCTTCCTAACATTTAACCTGCAGCAGCCAAATTGGCCTTATCTCTTGCTGACTGTTTACATAGCTAATCCTTTCCTACCGTGGACAGTTTAAAAAAAAATGACACCTATTTAGTGAAATGAACTTTCTTCTGCTTTTGTTTCTTGATTTATTTGAAATCAGCTGATACTCTCATCGTCTTGGGAAGAAGCGAAGAATAAGTAATTACTGGTTTTGCTGAAAATGGCTAGTGAAAGAATCAGCTGAAGTAGATTTAAATTCTCTACCTGTGCAACACAAATAAGAAAACACATCTGTCACACAATTCAAGATCTGTTTTCCATGCATACATACCAATTAGCTACAGGAATGCTTTGATAGTGTTTTCTAAATGTGTTGTAACACTGCTGAGGAAATTATGATTCAAGAGTACTGAGGTATCTGGCCAATGTCATTGCAAGGATGCTCTAAAAAAAATCTTTGAAAAGTCATGCTGGTTGGACGAGATTCCTAAGGACTGGTAGACAGCAAAGACACTCTTGTTTTCTAGAAGGACAAAAAGAAGGAAAAGCTGATACTGTTTATTTTGACTTTTACAAGGCTTTCAACACTGTGTCCCATAATATCTGCATAGACAAACTGACAAAATTTGGACAACATAGAGAGCGAGGTGGATTGTAGACTGACTGAACTACTGGGATCAAGGGGTAACAGCATGAAGTCCTGCTGCAGGACAGTCACTGTTTGTGTGCTCCAGGACTGGACACTGGTGCTGATACTGTTTAACAACTTCACTTATGATCTGCATAAAGGGGCAGAGTGCACACACAGCAAGTCTGTGGATGATGCAAAATTAGAATGGTTGATACACTAAATGGCTGTGCTGCCTATCAGAGAGACCTTGGCAGGCTGGAGAAATGGATCAAGCAGGAATCTCATGTTTTCTACCAAAGGGAAATGTAAGGTCCCTGCACCTGGGAAGGAATAACCCCATTCACCAGAACCAGCTGGAGACCAACCCGCTAGAAATCAGCTTTGCAGAAGAGACCTGGTGACCTGGGCAACCTGGTGGACAAGTGGAATGTGAGCTAAGAATGTGCCCTTTTGGCAAAGGCGGCCTACAGTTGCCTGGGCTATGTCAAGCAAAGCATTGCCAGCAGATGGAGGGAGGTGACCCTTTCCCTTTTTCCACTCCAGTCCTGGACTCCCCGATATGCAAAAAGGACACTGACATACTGGAGTGAGTCCAGTGAGGGGCATGAAGATGACTTAGGGACTGGAGCATCTGACATGTGGATGAGACAGAGAGCTGGGATTGTTAAGCCTGGAGAAAAGAAGGTTTATGGGGATTTTATCAAAGTGGTAAGGAGGAAATGGAGTAAAGAAGGTGAAGCTAGATTCTTCTCAGTGACATCCTGTGAAAAGATAAGAGGCAATGGAAACAAACTGAAACACAATATATTCAGATTAAACATAAGAAAAAAGGTTTTCATAATGAGAGTTTGAAGGCTGGAAGAGGTTGCCCACAGAGATTGCGGAGTCCATCTTTGGAGATATTCAAAACCTGAATGGGTATATTATTGGGCAACGTGCTTTAGTTGACTCTGCCCAGAAAGGGTGGTAGAAGAGGGAAGAGCAGCTGATACTGTTAGAAGATTGATAGACAGTGCCCAGAGGTCACTTCCAACCCCAAAGATTCTGTGATTTTGTGAAATGACTTTCAGGAACTACACTTTCCACACACTATGCAGACTACTACGTCTGCATAAAATGTCATGACTCACATGACTGAAACAATGAGAAAATGTGTCTGACAAGGCAAAATGTTGCTTTGCGAACCACAGTGCATAAGACTTCATCCTTGATGTTTTTCCTGGGGTCATGAGGAATTGGTTGGGTATACAGGAAACAGAGAAATATGGTTGGGGTCGCTGGTTGGAAGAAGCCCATTTTCTTTCCTTTTCTAGCCCATGAGAAATTTTTGGCAGTAGTCTTGGAATTCAGTTGTTTGTAGGAAACAATATACAGGGTCTGTAAAGCAAAAGTCTGAAACTCTTGAGCATTTTTCAGTTCTCATGAGCCCGCAGTCCTACAGGCAAAGTAGACGACCTATATTGACTAATTAATAAATAAGATGTTTAATATTCATCTCTTCATAGATAAGATTTCTGCTAAAGTAATATCTCACACTCCCTGTGATATACCTAACAAGGTATTTCAAAAATCGAGAAGAGCTACATTTCTAGTTCTCAGTATTGACTTGTTGGGGAGACCATATTTATTTCTTGTATGGATACAAATAGCTGGGAAAAGCGTACTGTTATTACTAACTTGGCTCAAGCCACAATTATGGTGTTCAAAACTAGACAGTACTTCTACAAATATCTTGCTTTTTTCACTGTCTGAAGTTTTACATGTTTTAACTTTCAGCAGTAAATGTGTCAGTCATCCAGAAGCTTCATCCAGAACTCGTAGTTGGCACACACTCCATTATACCAAATAATACTAAATAATGAAGAAGAATGGAGACTGATTATTAATGCAAAATGACTTGAATAAGCGAATGAATAGAATGACAAAAATAGATTAAATAATTGTGAGTCTCAGAGAGGATGTTAAAATGTACGTCTTACATAAATCAAAAATGAAGTGTGTACGACACAGAATGAGTCATCCTGTGAATAAGGGGAAGATGATTTCAAATGTTATTTGCCAGTAGTAATAGATGGTACCACTCTGGTTCTGTCAATCTGCTAAATAATAAAGATGGACTTAATACAGGAAGTCAGTAGGAGTTTTGCTTGGCTAAGGAATGTAGCAAAAAGCACTAGGAAAATAATGTATTTAAATAAGAAATATCTATTGTGTTGGCCTACATTCTAAACCTGCCTCTAACGAATTAAATCGCAAAATGTTTATTAGCATCAATGGGAAGAGGGAAGAACGCTTTTTCCTCTGATACTAATTAATTCTTTTGTTAGCAGCAAAGTAAAATGTAAGTTAACCTGCAGATAGCCTATAACGTTATTTTTGCTCAAAATAGGAAAAGCTTTAACAGACTTTTTTTAGTAATGTCCGTCAGTGAAGGACAAGGTAGGAATGTTCATTTTAGAGGCAGAAGACATTTCAGTTTTTATCGTATGCCACAGTACACATGAAAGAACAAATCTATAGGACAAGAGACTTGTAAGAGTTAGCATACAGATGATAACACATTATCAAATCTGAATTATATAAATAGGTATTACTATATTAATCATTTAATATTTCATCATTGAATTAGAAACCAAGTTTAAAATCAAATGGCATTTTCATATGAATTTCTGACTATGGATAAGATATCACAGATGAGGCTTGAAATTTTCTATTGTTTTTAGTGGTGTCTAGATTGGGTCAGCTTTAAAAGCCTCGCTCTTTCCTGTACATATTAGGGTGAAAAAAATTGCGGCAATCACTACTATTTTGTTGTGCTTACAAATCTGAATTCTCAAATTTTAGCTTGTCATTGCTAAAATAAAAAAAAAAAATAGTGGCATGGTTTTCATGCACTGAGAGTAGAAGTAAAAAGAGACTATAAAGAGGGGAAATAAGCTTGGCAAAAAAAAGTCTTGAAGTGCAGGAAGGTCAGAATAGGAGAGAAAGCTTGGAGGAGACAGATGTGCTTGGGAACAAAAAGGGTAAACGCAATTTCTGGAATAGAGCGAAGCCTTGGACTCATTAAAGCAGAGCAAAACAATCAAGAAGGAGACTTTGGGGAGCAAAGAGAGCAATCACACCTTGGAAGGAAAAAGAGAAAGAAACTGGGAAGTGGGCCTGAAAGAGGAGAGCAGGGGAGAGTTGAGAAATGAGGTTTGGGGAGAAGAGCTAGGGCTTTGTTAGGATGGAGTTAAGCAAAAAATATTGCTGAAGGCTCCAACTCTCTGAAATGTCAGCCAAGGTGGCTGTCTGTAAATCTCTGGGTTTATTTATTTGTCTTGCCACAATATATAAAGGAATTTATTTAGTTAGTGAAACACATTTTTATTGCATTCTGCAGAGCCTATTCTCCCTTCAGTGTACATGCTAATGGGAAATTGTTGAATAAACCGATGGGAGAACAGATGTCTCTGAGTAGTTTTCCATTGACAATTTTTTCTTGCTATTTAGAATTTTTAAGAATATGCAAACTTTTGGAAAAGTCCACATAGAATGTGCCTAATTCATGCAGGCTAGAAACATGGAAATTCATACCTAATTGTGAAATATAGAGGGCTGATAAATGGCTGAGATGATATAACTCTGAATCACTTAATCACTAACATGGTCAGATTGTCAGTGATGCTACTCCAACAGAAAGTGCTCCCCTACGTGAAAAACAATTGTACACTGTATTCCCAAAGACTATCTTGGACAGTGAATTAAGCAGTCTGAGTGATTAATGGATTCAGCAAATACTGGAATAGATTAATCAGTCTTTGATTATGGTGTGTTCAGAGAAGTAAAGAAGTTATGAAAAAAAAAAAAAGGAATTCTGCTAACAGAATAGTTCTTCCTCTGAAAGCTATAAAGTTTTGTAGAATTTGTTCAATTATACATATTTAATCAGACATATCGCATTAGAAAAAGAGTCTGCTTTCTTTGCTGATAGTAGTCAGTATGTCACTCTTCAGGTGGGATACCCGAAAGCAGCAAGAAGTCCTTGAGAAATAATGTACTGTTCTTCACATAAAGATAAGGAGGAAATAATGTATTTCAAAACTTCTTTCGGTATTTTTCTTTTTTCCACTGTGTATCAGCACAGTGCTTTCTAAAGTTTCCTCCCTTGTTTAATCTGATTGTTGGCTTACATCACCATGCTGCAGCCTGAGCTAAGTCAAAGCAACCTAAACCCTGATGAATCTGCAGTATCTCATCTCCTAATACTCACATTTTTTTCACAGGTTTCATAATTAGCTAACTACATGAGAATGTTGTTTGTACCTGTTGGCGAATCTATAGCTCATATATTCTGAAGACAAAAATGAGGAAAGCAAAATGTCTTCACAGCAACTACCAAAATACGATTTTCTTTTAATATGATGTGACAGTTGTTATTATATTTTGGACAGGGATTTTAGGAACTAAAGATTAAAATCCTTCTTGTACTTAGGAAACACACCTTGTTTGGGATCCTTCTTAACCACATTGTCTCATTCTGTTCTGTTCAGTAAAAATACACACACATATGTATATAAAGTTCTTTCCCTCTTTGAGTGTTATGCTGACACACATATAAATTAGTACAAAATGAAGAAGGTGGATGGGTTACAGAACTCCTTTTAGTTTGATGTGGTGTGGATAGAGAGGACAAACCATACCCAAAAACAAGGAGAAGGGTTCTCTGCTGTGTCATTGAGTGGAGGGCAGACTTATATGGGCTAGGTGCAGGAATTTTCAGGTTACACATGTGGAACCAATTGCCATGAACAGAGTGATTTCTGTCATCTTGCAAGAAACCTGCTGGTGGCTGGTACATGGAGCCATAACCTCCATTTCAGAAAGAGGGAAACTTTGTCTGTTTGGAGTCCATTTAAATGTTGACTATTGTAAAGGGTGTTTGTCTTTAGCAGGAATCACAACCCCGGATGAACACAGTCCTGAACTATTAATTTATATCTTGGCTGCAGGAAAGATTTTTTTTTTTTCATTATTTTGATTAGTCTCAGAAAAGGTGGGTACAATCCTTGTTTTGAATTTCAGCACCTTGGGGTACCCATCTCAAAACCAGACCCAGCAACTTAGGCATGGTGTGCATGAGAGTAAGTGATGCACAAGAGAGGCACGTATCACAAGACTTGCCTTGCAATTGACCTCTGTGAGACTTCATCCATAGTCTCCCATAGGGATCTGAGTGAATATTAGACCCCCTACAGGTCAGAGAGTTCTGCCAACTTGCATCAAGTTTACATTAAAACAAGAAAGGAAAAATAAATTCTCAAACCTTTCAAATGAAGAAACATTTTTTGAATTAAGATTTATTACTTAGTTTCATAATCTGTTACTTGACAGCGGCTGGCTATACAAAGTGTGGATTCTATTGGATTAGTTTATATAACAGATGGTTCTGTTTTCAAATTTACTCCAAATGCTCAGATGCTTTAGTAAATTAATATTTCCCATCTGATAATACCCCATGGGCTCAGCTTTAATCTTTGGTCTTTCAACAAAAAAAGAGTTAATAAAGACCACTGGGAATCATTGACACTGGATTTGAAAATGACAGCCTGGGGAGTGACAGGACTGGGGCAAAATGCATAAGCAATGGCAATAAGAGTATTGTACTGAGGTTTAAGCTAAAATCACAATCTTTACAGTGTTGCAGTTTATGTCTCAAAATAATTTTACAGGAAGATTTCAAACCTGTTTCATGTGTTAGACAGGTGTGTATGTTTCTTGCAGTATCCAAAAATTCTGCTTGTGTAAAAACCGGTCGTGAAATTGCGTAAAGACATCAAGACCAAGCTAATAAATTCATTAAGCCTTATGAAAGCTCTGTAAAATGAATGAGATTATCAGTGTAGTACAACACCCTAGCACAGAGTATTATTTGTAATAAGTGGGTCATCTTATGTGTTTTTGAGTCATTGGAAGAAAAAAAAAAAGAAATCCAAGATAGCTTCTAAAGACCTGCAGGCAGTACACTGTGTTGTCTGTTTTTTACTCAGTAGACATATAGAGATATTCTATATCTTCATGTTAATCTTATATCAACTTTCAGAGATTTTCTTACTTTCTCTAAACTGACATCTAAAAAACCCCCTTACTTAAGGATATTAAGAAAACAGGAACTGCGAACAGTGACGTTCCTGTTTCAACACAGATTTTCTCTCTGTACATACATGTGATATGATACCAGTTTCAATTACATAGCACTTTTAATTTGACAGCCACATCCCACTTTTCGTACAGAACTCCAGACTCATTAATGGCTATGAAAAATTGTGCTCATTCAAGATTGGTCTTTATTCAGTAGTTCTTCACAGTCTCATTTTTCAATATATGACCCTATGCATTATTTATCACGTGTCATCCAAACCCTGTCCTGAATATAGAACTTTTACTGTGTACAGAAATATTTCTACTGGGCTCTTGCATTAGTGCCAATGGATTAGTTCATAAGGAATATGTGACCTTAGATGGGATTCCAGAACCCTGGAGTTATGTGACCAAACTCTGTACGTCATGTAAAGGGAGAATAAAAATATTTCAGAGGGCTATGCAGGCTGACTATCAAGTTGAGTAGACTGCTGTCCAGGAATGACACACAGAGGATTATTGAAAACAAAAGTGCAGTTTAAGTCTTTCCACCGTGGAAACTTAAGAATCTTACTCAAGGGTACAGGAAGGCACATCCTTGCATTTTGGACACAAGCGCTATCCCTCATTCTTGGTGGGATATCTAAGTTCTTGCTTTCAGTAAAGAGCAGGGAACATTATTATTTACTTATTTGCCTAGAGGAGGAGGCAGCAAAGGAGTTTATGGTACTGTTGCGGTGATGTTGGTGATGCAATAGTTTACTAGTTAAGCATTCACTTGACACATTAGAAATCTAGGTTTAGTTAACTTCCATCTCTCTGACAGAGGAGTCAAATGTGCACTCAACAGCCATCCCACTGCAAAAAAGCATTCAAGTTTTACTTGATCAGGCAAGAAAGAGGACAAGGTAAACTGTAGTTCCTTAATTTAATGACTAGAACATGCAGTTGAGAATGAGAGAGGAAATGAGTGAGCAGCTGCTGCTTAAGATAGGGAAGATCTGTTTTGCTTTTTTCCTAATAAGGAGTCCTTTAAAAATATAAAAAGCCTACAATGGAGTGCAGGGCTTTCTAATCCAGCCCTGCTGTGGCCTGGAGCCTAACAACTTGTCCAGAAAGTTTATATGCATCATCCTTTCAGGTTGCAGCACAGTTTCAAAAGGAACCAGTGTTCCTACCCTCCCTTCCTTGCATTCCCCAAAAGTCTATTGTGTGGAAGCTTTGAGTATGACTCACCTCAGAAGAAGGGGGAAATTGAGTCTGTACCTCCTACATCCCTGAGAAATGCCATACTGACTAGACTATTACCTAACAGGAGGCACCACCTTCTTGGGCAGTTAGGTTTTAACAGAAATCAGTGGGAGTAAGCCTTTTAATAGACATAAATGTGAGTTTCTAGATTCAAATCAGGCTGAGGAAAGTATGTGTACTAAAATAAGTCCCATTTACAGTGACATACCTCTCTGTGAATGTGCAGAAGCAGAATTTTAGATACTTGTTACACTGTGAGGTAATTGAAGATGAGTTGTTTCCAAGATTGGGTGGAAACGGAAATGGGTGTTAGAGGATCTCAGAATTAGAAGTAGGCTCTGGCTTAAATTTATTTGAAGACCTGCTGACATTATTTTAGTCCTTTCAATCTGTCCATAGCACTTTGAAAATACTAATGATTTTATTTTAGTGACAGTCCTGTCCAGTAGAGACTATTATCATCACAGAACTATGAGACTATAGCTAAAACAGTGAAAGAACATAAGGTGGCCAGACTGACGTTGATGCGTTGCCATTACAAGAACAGTCTAAGTGAAGAGTAGAGCTCATCTTGAGACCTCTTTGGTGTCGCTGACCTCAGTTACAGCAGTGAGAGCTCAGCACACTTGCTCTGTGGTTTCACACTGGACAACAACCAAAAAGCAACTACCTTGTCCACTTCAGAAAATTTCAGATTATTTTACTTTCCCAGAAGCACCTAAGAGCTGCAATAGCAACTGAGACAATCCTTTTACCAAGGGAAGCTTTAAATTCTCTAGCCTTGAGGATATCTCTCTGCCTCCTGCATTTTCCAGTCTCAATGTTATGCTTTATGGCAAGACTCTGGTAGCTCTCCTAATTCACCAGAGAGCCTGAGCACCATGCACTAAATAAGGTCTGGCTTCACTTGGAAGAACTATATCATCATGGACTTTGTATACACATACCTATGCACAAGAGAGGCCCATCACGACTTCATAAAGTAATTTACATTGCAGTAAGAACACAGGAACAAAAATTAGACTAAAAAACCACTGAACCTGTGAAATATTGTGGATCATGACGTAGGTCATCAGTGGGTCTTGGTCCTTGAAATGTGTAACACAGCTGTTTAGCACTTGAGCTAACAAAGTAATTTGTAGTAGGAGAAGGCTTTTATCTTCCACTAGAGGGGATTGGATACACATACTTTGCTGGTGAGTTTAACAAATCTTTGCTAGCTCATGAAGAATTTATGAGGCTTGGGGGTAGTAGGTTAGCTGGTGTCCTAAGGCAAAGATTAGGAAAGTCATAGTATAAAAATAGAAACACACCCCAAGAATGACGTCTAGTTTCCTTTCATGTGTCTCTGGATTTCTGAGAGCTTTGGGATATGCTCAGGTCAAACTTTTTTCTGCAACTACAAAAGGAAAAAAATTGAGAAAGTAGGCCTTAAGAAAAACACCAAGTATTACAAGATGCACTTTAAAAGTGTCTGAGTATGTAAAATTTAGTAACATATTTGGTGACTGAAAGCATGGTCATCTGTTCAAAAGTGCTGAGCAGCCTCCACCATAGACATCAGTTCCTGTGCTACATACAATGGCTCAAAGCCTCCTGGTGCTACCCTCACTCCATTCACTACAGTCAACAGCAGCTTACCTGACAAACTGTCCCAGTGATTTCTACATTAAATTGCTGTGAAGCAAAGGTGACAGGACCTGACATTTTGTAAAAAACCTTTCCAAAATCACTAATGATGTGAAGATCCCAGTTCTGGGATCTTTGATTGCCAAAGTTGGGAGGGCTTTTGAGTCTGGGTCTCAGCCAGGCCCTCAGTCCTGTGATGTGCTGAGGGCCTTCAGCTCCCTAACAGCCTAGGCTATGGATGCTCTTCTGACTGTGTCACCTCGGGCCTCAATTACTGCTCTCAATTTTTATTTTCCCTACCCCCATTCATTCTTCTATTAATGCCAGTTCTCCTCCCTTTCCCTCCCTCGTGGCAATGAATTTTCATTCACTGTGGGCCTCTCCAGTTCCCACTGAAGTCAACGAGTGCTTTGCCATTGACTTCCGTGGGAACAAGATCTGGCCCTTCCTATTCTTTCTCTCTCTTCACCCACCCACAGCAGTCATCTATCTATTCTTATGCTGTTTCTCTAGGTTTTTTTAATCCTCTGTCCAATATTATAAACTTCATATTTTTTTAATATTTCTCTGGCCTCTTTATGCACTGTAATCTGAACCTTTTGCTATTTAACCTCCCTAATGTTTCACACACCCATTCCCTTGTCCCTCTTTCATTTTGTTTCTTTTCCAGCTTTTGGCTTTCCTATTTTAACCTCTCTGACTGAAATAGGAAACAGAAAAATAAACAAAAGTACTGAGAACTTCATACAGTAGCCGGGTGAGGTGGTGGTTTGGATTCATCAAAGGGTATTAGTTTTTCAAATTTTAATAGCCTAGATAGGAATCTTGTTCATTATTCATCTGTGTTAGAATTGTAATGAAACGCTGCAGTGGGGGGAATTAAATTTCTAGACAGATGCTTCATAAATAAAGAAGCATTTCATAAATATCAAATTATGCCACTATCTTAGCATGTGCAGGTTCTCCGTCATTATAGAAATGTGATAATTATCTCTGGTTATTCATTATTGTTTAAGAATGGATAATGGGTAGAAAATGTATGCATGAAGGAGGGAAATACCTGTAGCTCTGAGGTTTTACCTTTTCTCTTTTATATGTGAGTTTTAGGGGGGTTTGCAGTATTAATTCAGAACTCATTTCAGCAGAGAAAATCAGTACGTGGTTAAGTAACACCTCTGTTCAGCACTACATTTAACTGTATGTTTCACTAACTGCTGAATAGTACTTTTTCCTTGAAATCTGTCCCTTTCAACAGTACTCTCCCCACTGGTGCTGTTATAGGTATAGTCAACATGAAAACTTATCTTGTTGGGTTTTAAGATATATTTTATTAATTAAATAATTGCATTTCCCAGTTTTCTTTTGTATTCCAGACAGAGTTAATCCATTCACTGCCTAAATAGGTCCATGATAGGCAACAGCAATATGAAATTCTAAAACTTTCATACCAAAGTACCTCCTTTTTATCTGAGGGGCCACTTAGAGGAATGAGAACTGAGACAACTGGCCAAGGGTAGAGCCATTCTGTGAAATTTCTACTGGAAAGCATTCCAGTCACAGCGGTGGTTGTTGATCTGTAGTACTTGTGACAACGATGAAGCATATGCCATCTTGGAGGTGCTCTGAGTGGCAGATGAAACATGAAGCAGCCTTGTGATTGCTTGTTTTGGAGCCATGCTGTGATTAGGCACAAAGGAATTTTTTAATGGAAGTGAGACATGAACTAAAGAGAGTTGAGAAAAATTGCATTTTAGTTCAGTATTCATTTCCTCAACAGGTTTTACCATCCCCAAATTGTTCTTGACAGACTAGTTCCAAGCATTTACTTCTTTTACACTGATTACATTTTTATTTCATAGCAAACATTCTTATTCCTTGTCCATATCTTATCTGAAATGTAATGAGATCTTTTACAATTTAATCAGGATTGTTACAGAAAAACAGGCTGCAAGTCTTACCATATGCTGTAAGATACCATATAAAATCTGTATGCATACAGTATTTTATTATCACATGATCAGATAGGAAACTTAGGCTATTCATCATTAAACTACTTGGGAAGTAAACAGAAAGGTCAAGAAATCCTTGCCTGCACAGTGCCATAACAGTTATGGATTACCAAAGTGTTGCAGTAAGGTCCATTTTGTGACATTTCAGTTATGCGTTACCTGCATGCAATGTTCCTGTATCATGTTTGCACGTAACTATAGAAGTAGACTCATCCTTATATTGTATTAATGTTAATATTTTGTGTGTGCAGAGGTGTGCTTTGTTATTGCATAATTCTGAATCATGTGGCAAAGTCCAGTCAACACTCTTTTGTGGATTTAAATGCAAATCAAGTAGTTCTGGCATTTAATTTTTATTAATCACAAAGTACTCTAAACTTTCTCAGAGTCTGATCTTTTCATCCTAAGCTTATTTGATCTTCATCCAAGTAACCAGCATGATTCAGTATTCTCCCAGGATATAATATTATAGTTTGCAAAGTGATTGTTAAATGCATTAATAATTTCAATGGGATCATTAATAACATCTCTTGTCAGTGACCTAGCTCGGATAATAACTTTCTTGTGACTTGCATGAAGTAAATTTTTGCTGGGGGGAGGGATATCCTTTTCCAGAGGTTTCTAGATGTCTTTCAGTTTTTTTCCAGTGACTGAAATAGCTTTTAACTGTGGTATGTCTTGAGGTTTATGCATTCATTTCTAAGAAAATGTGATAATTGGTTAACCAGCCATTCCTCTGTAGTTGGCCTGATTGCTTAACCTAACAATTCCACCAATATTTGCTGTAAATAACAGTAATTATATGTATTTTTCATGCTAATGGCATGTCATTACAGACTAAGGCAGCAAGTGTCTATGGACACAAGTCATATGAACCTATTAAAATAGTATGGCAAAGAGATCTCTTCTGGACTGAAAATTAATTTGGCATAATTTCAGTTTATAAGAGCAATGTATCATCATTGTTAGTATTTTCATGTCAGGATAATCACGTGATTGCAAAGAGTAATTCTCTGGATGTTGGCATATCGTTAAGAACCCCAAAATGCACTGTAAGTTGGAGAGAGACATTAATCGTCTTTGGCTCCCTATTTATCCCTGCCAGTTTGATGGAACAGTGTCTTGCAGCATTCATCTTGCAGATCACCACATCCTCCTGCAACGATAGAAAGCTATCTCTATATATCTTTATATTCTCTATATTGCTCTCTCTTGTTTTGCATGTGGAGAATAAAGAAAGTCTGACTACTTGTTGGCCCTGCAAAGAGATTGCCACTGTGCAAGCAGGGATCATGCTTCTTTCTGCTTCACGTACCTTGTTATGATTTGTAGCAATGGAGCCAAGGACCAAGGCGACATCCGTTATCAAAGAACGTAGGTTAAGAAAAAAACCCCTCAGTTGTGGAAACAACAAAATAGCCTTTGAAAACAATGAGAGGGAAATCCCTGCCAAACATTGACATAACTCATTAGCATCCAGTTCTGTAAGTAGTTGCCTCTGTGCATTGCCTTGTGTGAGAAAGCCAGTTTTCACTGCGGTTAGACAATGAAATCGGTAGATACGCTTCTAATGGTCCTTCACTGAAACATGTTCTGGCTCCTCTCTTCTGCTTTTTCCTTCCATGTGATATCTAGTGTTATATAGCTGATAAGCAGGATTTATTATGTATTATCAACAGCAGTCCTACCTTTGACTCTTTTGCACATACATTGAAAGGACAGAATGGGGTCCATGGTAGTAGAATACAATGTTTACTATGGCTGGTGTTCTTTGGACAGTGAATGAAGCGGCTAAGCTAACATGAAGGTAATTATATATGCAGGACTATTCATTTTACTGCATGTCTTCTGTCTTTCTAGACCTAGAAATTTCAGTAACATTTTTCAGATGCATATTGTTATTATTGGACTTTTTGGGGGTTATCCTAAACTTGGAGTTATTATTCCTCAGTCCGTTCCCTAGGCTAAGTTAGAGTCACCCGTAAGAATCTCCATCTTCAGTCAGCAACCAGTGGGTGTAACTGAGCTGGTTGTAACAGCTGGGGAATGCAGGCATTCATACAATGACTGTGTCATTGTATGCATTGGCATAGGCATCGCTCTAGGAACTTTGCCCTGTTGCGCTTACCCTCTTCCCCTACCTTTCCCAGAACAAAAAAAAAATTCACCATTGGCTAGTTTGGTGGTTGCTTTACTATTCTGAAACATTCTAGCAAAGCAATGCCTAAACACAACAGAAGGGTCCCCAAATTGCTACAGGCAGAATTTTACAACAAATTCCAGCTAGGACAATGATTAGTAGAGAGGAAAGGAGGCTATTCAATCTGGCCTCGTGTTATGCAGTCCCTATAGGTGTTGTTGATTAACAAGATACTAAACAAGATACTAATTATGCATTGTAGCTTCAGTCTTGTGAAGTCCTGTGTCCTATAATTTTAATCCTTCTTCACATGCAGGCAAACTGGGTGAGTACTTATCTCCTCTCTTCAGATGAGAGGATGAAACTTAGGTTGTTAGCATTACAGAATCATAGAAATTAAAGATGGAAAAATTTTATTAGATCATCTACAGTAGTTCATCATCTTGCCAATACAAGCATTTTACTATAGAACAATGACTCCTTGCCCGAAGCCGCAGAGAGAATCAGTGTCAGAGCCAGGATTAAAACTCAAGGAGTTTCTGGCTCCCTGTCCTCTACTCAGCCAGCAAGAGCATACTGCAGAAAAGCTAGATTGTCCAAATATTAACAGAAAACAGCAGGGATGATTTGATTAATTCAGCTTCGTTGCTAAAAGGCCTGTAGTGGTTTTGATTACCCCTTGGGCCCTCATCAAGCTTAGAGGGGTGTGTGTGGTAAATTTCCTTTTACCAGTATATTACCTAGAATATCTTGAAGTGATATGTGTTCTTGAGAAATGTGCAATCAAATCACTACTTCAAGCAAATCCCTGTGAATATCTGGATCAGCAACTTTATGATAAATAGGTCAGACTTAATCCTGTAAGCTCTTGAAGGCAGGGGCTGTGCTTTCAATATGTCCATGCAGTGCCTTACTGGACACTCTAAACAGTAATTTATTAAATTAATAATAAGAAATATTTATTTATTGGACATGAGAGCTAAAGTCAGCAGTTATTTCTGAGGTGTAGCTTCAACTTGTTCATAAGCAGTTGCACCATGATAGATCTATATGCTTAGTCCACTGGGCTGTTTGTGAGTACCAGTTGTTCTGTATCCCATATTTATTTAGAAAGATGATTATTACATGGGATGTGCTTATTATTGTTATTATTGCTGCATAGCAATCAGTATATATATTTCTATAGATGCTCATGTAGCACCTACAGAAAGATCACTTAAAAAGTCAATATTTACTGCGAAGCTCAGTTTTCACTTCAGCACCAGAATTTTCATAGACAGGTTTTTACAATAAGAGTATTATTATTGGGACTGGAAACAATGCTTAGTATTAAAGTTTTCAGATGTGTCTCATTATAAAATCTTGTTTTCAGTAGCTAAATTTTAACTATTTAAGGAAACTTCTCAGTGATGCCTATTCACCTCAGACGGGATTTTTTTGGAGCAAATTTTACTCTGAATAGCCCAGTTATTTCTAAGAAACCAAGAAAAAAAAATGTAACTATTTTAGTGAGAATATTTGAACCCTTGTGTTTTGGAGCAAGCATATAAAATTTGTCAAAAGGTGATCTCTATGTCGGATGTCTGTTTTCTTCCTGTTTTGAACAAAAATTTCAAGATGTTATGAGTTGTTCTGGCAGCAGTTTTTCTTCACTTCTTCACACTTAAAAATAAAGCTTTCCACTGATCTGATTCTGTTTACTCTTCAACACCAAGTTTTTTACCTCTTCAGTGCTCTTTTGGTCCTTCTCCAGTTGTCAGATGACTTCTCAGACATGAACAAATGACACTCAGTGTTGAGTTTTACATTGCATTTTAGCAGGAATCTGAGAATGAGTGGTTGCACGCTGTGGCAATACAGAAGATAATGAGAATTAGCTCTCTGCATGTAGCTAAGGTTGTGCTTTCACAATCACTTGAAGATGATCTAAGTAGATGCTTCTGCCAAAAGTGGTGACCTCACCTATCCCCAGACAATGGTGGCATATTCCTGTTTCTTGACTTTTAGAGAACTAGTCCAGATAAAGACTGCTAACTTCTTGGATGAATCAGTTTGCTGGCACTGTAGCCATGCAGATGCTAACCCAGGAGTGGGAGTAAGACTGCTTGCCTATGTCAGGGACAGGCGTATAGTTAGCAACTGAAATTATCTTAAACTAATAATTACTAGCAGTCATGTCCTCCTCACCTTTCCATTGACTATACATAATCTTTTAATTCAGTCAACAGTCCATTAGTATAGAGATTAGTTGATAAGATATGGCTGGTAAACATCAACAACTTTTGAATATGTCACTAGCGAACCTTATCTGCTACTTGAAAATTATTAGGGGTAGTCATAGAGATTGTGTTGTATGCTGTGCTTCCTTTATTGAATTACAGACCACCTGATTTGCACATATAATTTGACCATGAAGGACGGAATGCATAGAACTCTAGATGTATGTAATGTAAACATTGAAAACTGAGCTGACCACCGAGGCATTTCATCATCAATGAAATGTTATTGGAACTTCTAGATTGGGACCTGTTTCAATAATCTGTCTTTAGAAATGCTTACCTTGCTCTACTGAGTAAATAAAAAATTAATCCTCTGCAGATGGGTAGTCACATGGCAACATATATACTGTTATATGAGAAGAAGCCAATGAGAAAGCCTAACCGTCTAACCTGGTAAACTAAAGGACTGGTTAGGCAAGGAGATTTGGTCAGAAAGAGATGGGAACTGGTTGGCAAATTCATGATGCAGCTGGGAATAAGTGGGGCTGAAGGTAAGACCAACCAGTAAAAACAACCAACTACCATATCCCTCACTCTTCTAAATGGTAGTGGTCTGTGCCATGCAGAAAGATATATCAGCCCTACTCATGACTCATGTGGGTATCAAAATAGTGCAACTTGATGGATGTTGCCAATTTCATACTTTGCTGTTTTAAGAACACAGGCACTTACTCAAAGTCAAGCACTTAAAAGTGAGAATTGCCATTAAGTTCATACCTAGAGGATTATCATATACGTTATACTCTCCATGAGATGGAGATCTCAGGTGGGAGTTTACACTGTTCCTATTCAAGATCAGCGTATTTCCCTGAATTTAAAGGTTGTACGTGCCTGTGTAACAAAACAAAATGCCTGGAAGAATGAAATCGGTAACTTCTCCACACATTCCAAGAGAAGGAAAAAACAAACAAGTAAGAACCCATAAGTCAGTGAAGCATGCTGTTGTACTGCTACATGCAAATAACTCGAAAGGATTTAAAGAAGTAGAAAATGGTTTTTTAGAAAAAACAAAACTTCGGAAAAAAATAATCCTTGAAAAATGTAAATAACTGTTTCTAAAACATTTATAAGTAATTTTGTTTGTTTTTAAACTAAATCTGACATCTGTGTAGAGTAATATTGTCATGCTTTGTTTGGTTTTATGTATTAGGGACCAACTGAATCAGAGATCTATCTGCAAAATAAAATTAGGCAAATTTTAAGTGTTCATTGAACCAAGGTCAAAGCAGTAGTGTTAACATATGGTTCAATTAAATTATGTTTTAGATATCAAAAGTAGCAATATATTAACTGCAGTTGCATAATATGTAAGAAATAAACAGCTAACTTTCCAGCTGGGCATTTACAACTTTTGGCATGTAACCAACAGTAACTTCAATGAGATTTAAGTGTGTTAGGCTAAGCACTATGCATAGGAGCATGAGGCATGAGAACAACTTCAGCATATGAGAACAGGGGATGGTCCCGATGAAAAGCACATCTGTAAGTTTCATATACTGTGACCCCCTGGCTCCAGTTGCAGATCATGCCATTGTTTCTAAATAGCTCTGAGATTCCTCCCTGTGTCAGTGCAAAGCATTGTTAAAGTTTAATACTACTTCTGTGCTGCTCAGTTTTTTAGTTTTCTTGGCACACTTCACTGAGGAAGAGGAATGCTTAAGGCTAAAAATGAATAACTTAATTAGAGTAGGGCCTTCTATTACTGGGCCAAATTCTGAGTCCTTCAACTGAGCAGAACTCCCACTAATTTGAGAGGAACTTTTGTTCAGTTGACTGCGTAACTTGAATCATTGTCCCATGTTAACCTCTGGTAGCTTTGTTAGTCTCACTGCAAGATGCACAGGGAAAGCCATCTTAATCCTGAGGAGTCTAAAAATGGGTCACTTACAGCCCTCTTCTAAAAGAGCTTTTATGTCCAAGCTTCAGCTTGATTTACTATTTTCAACTGTTGGTGATGCAGAGTATCTCTTTTATAGTACCTGAGGGTTTGTTTTTGAGTCACTACTGCTGCATTCTGGGAGAGCAGGAGTAAAATTCTTGATTGCTTTTCAGTAAAAGCAAAATCTAGTTGAAAATGACTTGCATATTCTTCAAGATGATTGCTTTTGCTAATCCAACAAACTACCTCTAATTCTCCGTAATTTTGGATGAGCAAGCCACTGGAAGATTTTGTTGTGCTGCACTCTAGGATGGTTGCATTTCACTGATGAATAAAGCAGTGGTTACTCCCTCCACTCCTGTTTATGACAGTCAGTAAACAATATGATCTGGAATACATCTGGAAGAAAGGAATAGCGCTGCAAGAAATATGTCTTTAAAGACTATTTTCTAAGGCTTCTAATCTGGCTGCATGCATTGTTTCTTTGTTCTCAAAGCAAAAGTACCTTATTGGAGAACTATTATTAGCATTTTTATTGCTTAAGGAACTTATTATTAAAAGAAAGTAAAGGAGAAAAACAGCCAGCTCCTTGTCAAATGTCAGCTATTCTGACAGTAAGGGCAAGATTTTCAGAAGCCCTCAGATTTACTTTACACCACGTCTTTTTAAGTAAGCAGGAAAAATAGTATTAACTTTGATGGAATTTAAACCAGAATGAAAAAAAGAATCATTAGAAATTTCAGAGAAATAGAAAATTTCAACTTGCATTGTCATCTGTTGGTGTCATCTGATATTTATGGTAATTTTTCTGTTCTGTTTTTCATTGCATTGTGACCGAGGTTATCGCAATCTTACTCTAAATCTTGTTTTAATAGCCTTAGTGCTAAGCCCCTTTTGATGAATTTAGGAAAAATGGTTTAAGACATTTCTTCTTCATTCAATGACTTAAAGTGGTGAATAATTGAATAATTTTACCATAACACTTGTAAGTTATTTGTTATTATCTTGATAATCCAAAAGATGCACCTTATTTTTATTTTCAGTTCATCAAATTTCAATTTCTAGCTATTAGTTCTTGATATTTATCTTTTTAAATTAAAAAATCAACAAAACCACTATTGAAAGTCTTCTCATTTAACCACTAATAAACTATTATCAGGTTACCCAGTTAGCTTCTCTTCGATAAATTAACTAGGCTAAACTTTTCTGTCCTGTCATTCTAAGACCAATTTTCCACACAGTGATTCATTCTTATTTTGCTTTTCAAGGGCCTACACAATTTTTTAATGTCTTTTTTTAAGTGTGGGCACCAGAATTACACACAGTATTCCAGTAATGGCCTCATTGCGGAGAATCACATGTAAAAATCACTACTAAATGCATTATTCAAATATTATTGCCATAGGGGCCAAATAGTACCTAGCTACCCTGATAGATATAAAAGCTGTAATAACATTCCATTCCAACCTTTTCTTTGGTTTTGGTTCCTGTGGTTCTATGCACTCACCATGTTCATTTTACTTTGAGTTTTGGTTGTTCCAAAACTGTAAAGTGAAACTCATGTCAGCCCACAGTTCTTCCCCTTCTGCCCCCTCAATTTTGTGTTGAAACTATGCAAAAATGTGCATTTTTGTTATTTTTATTTAAACACAAAAATAGTTTGGCGCAACTGTGCTGAAAACTGGGTCATGGCTTGTTCAGAATATTTGCAGCCCTTTCAAGGAACATTGGTTGTACTTAGGGCTTGTAATAAATTCTGAATTTAACAGCGTTTCAGGTGGCAGGAGTCACGATTGTCCTGAGTTAAATGACTATGTTTTTTAATATTTCAGAATATGCTACTGTAAGTTAATTCCTGTTCATTTTCTTCTGGTGGAATCTTCTGGAAGCTAAAAGTTAAAATATTTTTGTATTCGGAAGGTAAGTGGCACATTGAATGTAGTTCATTTAAATTAAGTTTACTGAATGTGAAAATGACGCCATAGGGAATTAAACTGAGGTCTGTTTTTCAATAACATTTGTGATTGTGATTTCCTCAAAACACTGCCTTACACGAATTAGGTTCACCGTGGTCAGGCGGGAGACTCACATTAGTTTACCAAGAAATCATGCATCAGCAGAGCAACAGTTACAGCATGGGAGGATGTTTTCTGCTCAAAGCAAATATAAGGTCATCCAACATGAATGTTTGGGTGCATGGTTGAATTACAGAAGCTTTGTTCAGTCTTGGTAGCTGAAATTGTGTATCGTCTTGGCCAGTCAGTCATATATTAATAAAACCTAGCTTAAGTCTCGAGGAAAAAGGTTATATTGCCTCACATATGAAGGAGGCTAAGCAGACAAACATAAAATGTCACAGAATTTCAACTAGTGCATGGTAACTTGATTGTCTATAGGCTTGTAATGTAGATTGTTGTTTAGAAGTATCTGTCTCGTGGTATCAGTTTAATGGTATGAAACTTTTGGTAAATAAACCCCAAGTCTCACATGGAATTTAGCAAAGACTGCAAACCTTTTGGTAAAATAGACTGGATTTCCAGCAAATATGGGGCAGTTTATTCTTTGGAGGGAACTGTGTAAAGCCTAATGTGTTTCAGCTAATTTTTTGCTTTTGATCTGATGCGAACCTATAGGCTTAAATAAAAAGGAAAAAAAATCTTTGGCAGCTGCTCAGTCTAGCTCTGAAACCTGAATGAGACTGGACTCCATAGGAAGTGTAGGTTCCATACTTTATCTCTAAATGTGAATGGGAGAATGACGACAACTTTGCACTTTTGCCATCTTCACTCTGAGCATGGATGACAGGACAGCTAAAATATCATAAATAGTTTGACAGTTTATTTATGTTATTTTTAATAAATAGATAGCAGTATGTATACAAGAATTCAGTTTCTTTAAGGGGTAAGAAAATCAAACCTTAGAAATGTGCTTTGAGCTAATAGTAATCACCACAATTTCAAAGCAGCACTGAGGGTTTTTAAGAAGTGAATCCCATGCATATCAGTTTTATTAAATCACTTTGCTATGTCTTGAAATTAGAACACAAATTTCAACCAAGAAGTATGGAGCTATTATTCAGATCCTCATGCACAGCTATTGCAAAGAAGCACAGAATCACAGGTTACTGTATTTTATGAAGAGCCATGAAGCTCACATCAAGAAAAACAGAATTACTTAAAACTCATCAAGTTATGAAACTCCTTGCAAATTCATGACCCATTCCAACTCTCTGAAATGTTTGGGAAACCTTAAAGTAACTCATGGTCTGAATTTTTGGAAAGCATGACTCAATACCTGAATAAACTCTGGGGATCAGTCACCACATGATTCTGCTATGATGAAGTCACTAGTGTGCTCCTGTGAAATCCACTGAAGGGGCTGAGAGCACCAGGGTATCTAATGGACCCAAGCCAGCTCTTATTGACTTCTTTAAAAATAATAGAATCATAGAATCATAGAATGTTTTGGGTTGGAGGCGACCTTTAGATGTCATCTAGTCCAACCCCCCCGCAGTGAGCAAG
>NW_009258756.1:2373423-2429918 GCF_000687185.1 Egretta garzetta
CCTGCTGGCCACACTTCTCCTGATGCAGCCCAGGGTACGGTTGGCCTTCTGGGCTGCCAGTGCACATTGCCAGCTCATGTCCAGCTTCTCAACCACCAGTACCCCCAAGTCCCAATCCTGTCTTCCCCCATCCTGTATTGATACCGGGAATCGCCCCAACTCAGGTGCAGGACCTTGCACTTGGTCTAACTCAGGTGCAGGACCTTGCACTTGATCTTAGAATCATACAATCATAGAATCATTTATGTTGCAAAAGACCTTTAAGATCATCAAATCCAACCATTAACCTAACACTGCCATCCCACCATTAAACCATGTCCCTAAGTCTTGTTGAACGTCATGAGAACATGGGATGTAGAATGTAGAACGTGAAGCCAAGGCCCTGTGTAAATTCTTTTTGTTACATTATTGATAGGTGGAAAAATTGCGAGTCACCTGACTTAGCAATACGTATGAAAACCCTTTTGTAGATGCTCTTACGTCAGCAAAAAGGTATATTTGTTCATGTAAATACACCTCAGAATGTGATACATCTCATGGACAAACTAATGAAGCATGGGGTATTTGCAGGGATGCAGGAATTACTCATAATATTTGCTATAATCATTCAAAGGCTGATCAAACCTAAGTGGAAATCCTGAATATTTTCCAACTCATTATAGCAAACATACAAAAGCTTTGAGTGTTCCGGAAAGTACTCACTCTTCACTTTAGCAAGCATAAGACATAGGTAGAGCTAAATAAAACATGTGCATATGTTTCTCTGTTTCTCTTTCCTTACAACTTCAATTCAAACTGATGCAAGTCATACTCTTCTTGGGTATCAGAGAAAAATCTCCTTCAACTCACTTCTGTAGCTTATTTTTTGCTTTTAGTTGCTGCTTGAGCTCATCTCTTAATCTGTTATTACTTTGTAAGTGTCCTTTTCATTGAATCTCATCACTTGCATCAAATGATCACATCTTCTCCATCAGAGATTCACTGATAGTTATCAACCCACTTTGCTGCATTTGTGTTTTGCCTGCTATCTTCAGCATATTCAAATATCAGTCACTGTGATCACCTGCTCTTTCAGTCCAGACCTGTAAATGTGACACAGGTTAGCCCACTAATCATATGACTGCCAGGAAATATCCTCAAAAGAAATTAACTATCTGAAGTCAGAGTACATGGATCACAAAATTAATCAGGTAAAGGGAGGCATGCATTCTATTATTAACATTTAATGCAGAGATCTGGTTTATTAGTAACATAGTCTTCCACTCCATGAGAAGGCTTTGTCAGCTCTAGCTTAACTGGCAAACCCTACCCAGCACAGATGAATGCAAAATTTTGTGCTAGCCCTTGTAAACCCAAACCATCATGTTTCATGTAGCTCTCTTCATATCTGCTATAATACCTAAACAAAATGGGGTGAATTGAGGACAGAGTTGCAGCCCTAACTCTGAATTTCCTAGCTTTTGTGGGCTTAAGTCATACCCTTAATGTTATTTGAAAGTATTTTTTTGTGGTTTAATATATACTATAACTTGTTCTTTTGTGACAACTGGATTTATACTGGCTTCATCCCTAATACCACTGGAAACTGGAAGCAGGTCATAGTGTGAGCCTGTCTTCCAAATATTTTAAACAGAAAGTCACCATTCTGCACTCTTTGCTCTTGTTCTCCAATAAAAGTTCAGTGTTCCATATTAATTAGAATGATACCTCTTATGTCAATACCACATTTAACTTGTAGACTATTTGTCCTCCTGAATGTTAAAGGTGAACAGATGAACAAAAATATCTTTGTACTTTTTCTCCTTCCTTTTTTATTCATATGAAAAAAATGGGGTTTAATGAAAAAGGGGTGGTTTTTTACACTATAAATTCTTTCTTGTCTTTTACTTTGATTTTCCTTGGCTGATTCCATAGTTGCTCTGTGCTATATTTGAACATCTTAATGCTACAGGTTTACCTATAAGTACAGTCTAATATGTCTTCATATTAAAACCATAGGCCTTAGTTGTCTGAGTAACATCACATAGCAAAATAAGTTCATGTTCACATGTGAATGTTGACATAAATTCTCTGTTGAAGTCCTGCCTCCTAATGACTGCTCTGGTCGCAGACCTGAACTCTATTGCTGGAAGTCAAATCACTTCCAGCAGAATGCTCTTCCTCCCACATATGTACATGAGTTTTAATTTTGCAAAAAAAATTCCTCTTCTGGCCACACCAATCCTGTATAGCATTGACTGCCTGCAGAACAAAATATGAACCAAACCCATACACTTCTTCCTTGAGGAGGAAGATGCTGGATCTTCTCCTGTATGGGTAGAACCGAGTTTCATGATAACCAAATGAATGGAGACATCTGTGGGGGAAAATGAGGACAACAGGGGAAGGACAACTGGAAAAGAAAGAGAAAATCTTAGAGTCCATGGCCACTTCTTGTGTCCCTAATCAAGCAGAGAACAGGAAGTTCCAAACCCAAGCTTCACCCCACCACTGTGCCATACGCTGTTTTCCTCTCAGGGAGTGATTGTGTGGTCACTTCAATGCAACTTGAGTGAGGGCTGTCACTGAAACAGCAGTCTCTCTTCCCAGCCTTCTGACTGTATGTTCCTGTCCTGCCACGTCCCCTTTACAGGCATTAGGGAGAGACCGTTTGTTCAGTAAGTCAGCTCAGTGAACTGATCTGGCTGCAGATGGTCCCTTTTTTGCTAACTTTTTTGCCAACTTTTTCCATGTCAACTTGCATATGAGTTGGACTAAAAAAGTATGGAACTTCACAGTCCTTTGCACTGATACACCTATATGGGTGGCCTTTTTTTGTTCGTTTCGATGATCTGTTTACAGTGCAGAACCGTAAACAGTTGAGGGAAGAATGAGGGGGGAGTGATCAGGAATGCTGTAATTTTACTTTACCACGGAATGAACTGTAACCTTCGCATTCATACAGCATTCATTTTTGCAGCTAAATTTTTTTCGCCATTAAAATAAACCAGCATAAATCTCCTATTTGCTGTTTGATGTAGCTTTCACTTTGCAAAGCATCTGTAATAAGGGGGAGAAACAATGTCTTTTTGCTCTTGAAAATCAGCTGTGAAACATGATAGCAGGCATTTGGCTGATTAAGTGTTAATTTTTTGTCATCTTACCAGACAACAGTTTTTCTCACCTGTTCTGAGGCCCACATACTTGGCCCTTTTTTCAGTTTCTTGTACTTTTCTGACAATGGAATGGAATTCCCAATGCATATAAAGCTGTCATAGAGAACCACATGTTACCAGACCTATTTCTTCTACCTTTCTTCCTTTTTGGTGGCCAGCAGAAGTGTGCGTGGGACTCTGGCAATCCCAGACTGAGAAAATAGTTTCCTAGTAATGTCGGTACAAGCTACATTAAACTTAAGTGTTTCATCCCTATGGTTTTGCTGAGAACAGCAAAAGTTCACAAGACTGTGAACTTGCCAAAAATAAGGTGACATCCCAGTAAGTGGGACATCTGCCAAGATTCTCAAAGTTGGAAGACCTCACCAAAATGACAGCAGTGACAATGTGGCAGGTGAATAGTAGTAAGGAGCTTCTCTCGCTGTTTCTCCAGGAGACAGATCATCTCTTTATTTTTGCCACAGGCATTGAAATATATACATGCCTAGTAGTAAGGAGCTTCTCTCGCTGCTTCTCCAGGAGACAGATCATCTATTTTTGCCACAGGCATTGAAATATATACATGCATCTTGTTTCCATTCTTTTGGGCTGAACTCTAAGTAGCTAAAGGAGTTTATGTTTGCTACCTCACAACACAATATGGAGGAATACGTGTATATATGTACACACATAAATGCACACAAACACAAAAGTTAGCTTTAATTTCCTTTAAAATGGATAACTGTTTTTGTGAGATGGAAACTAGGAAAATCCTTAATAAGACTGAATGAAGTCCCAGCACCTCCTAAGATTTGAGAACAGAAAGCAGTTTTCCAAGATTTCATGTATGGAAATACCAGATGAGTCAATGGGTGTTCTCCATGCTAGGAGCTTTCAGGGCTACTTTCTCTATGTCAGCAGCATTGCCTTATAACTTGTTTTTAAAAGCCGCCCAGTATCCACAGCCACCACTGATTTAACTGGAGCTTTGGGTGCTCAGTACCCCTGAAACTGGGTTTATGGCTTTCATGATACTTTAGGAAAGGCAGTCACACAAAAACAGCTTAGGGAAATTAACATCTGGCATTTGGGTTAATGTAAGATTTGCTCAAGGTGACAATTCCTGGTAAAAAATTACACTGGAGAGGAAAAACAAAAAAAGAAAGAAAACCTGACTTACTCACAGTGTAATAACACTGTGCTTTTAAAATGCTTTTAACCACAAACTGTTTGGAGCAACCAACTGCAATCTATTAAGTTTCAGCTCGCAGGGATTTTACTTTTTCCTCAACCCTTTCTTGTACATTATGTAAGTATTTTTAGGAAATTCACAGTTCTTACCGAATTTAAAAGAAATATCTAGCTTTATGAGGAGAAACCAACTAATATTCAATAGTTTTTAAGGTAGACTTTGGAAACTAAGAAGATTTTGCATTATATGTTCTATAGTAAATTATTTTTCTTTGTCCTTCTGGGCGTGATTTCATTTTAACTTCAGGGACAAATCCAGCCTGATTTATACAAGTGTCATTATAAAAAATACTGGAACTTTTATCATGTTTCTTGTTTTGGGATGAATAAAGCAAGCAAAAGTTGCCTTAGAGAGTTAACTATACAGCGCAAGAATTTTTTTCAATATCTAGCTTATATGGGAGAGAATTTCACATATAATATACATGTATCCTTCTTGAATTAAGTAATATAGGCAACATTTTAATACTATACTGGTACTTATAACCACAGCAATTCTTTCTTTATCCACATACGCCTTTCAGGAGTTTCAGTGAGAACTGAAACCTGTTCATCCCAGTGGTGATGGAGCTAATATATTTTTGCAAATTAATTAAAAAAATTAAATTCTTATTGGAATACTATCCCCACATATTTTTCCATCTCAGTTTTAGGATGTGCTTATTTTTTCTGATATGCAGTAAGCTATGTTGTTTGGATGATCTGTTTGGGAAATCAAGAAGCAGTGAAATCTAATGACTAAATCCTACTTTTCATGGATTTACTGGGGTAGCCCATTATTGGCTATTCTACTTTTGTAGATTTATTAAATATTTCATCGAGAAGGCATATTTCACATTCTATCAGACTATGTTAGGATAGCAGCTCCTGAATCTAGGAATAGAAGTATGCTTAATGGTTGCTGTCAAAACAATATTGAGTGGTGCCAGAAGAGATGGGGATGTAAGGGTGAAGACTGGGCCCTTCCCCACATGTCGGAAATAGTGGCCTTCAGGTAACAAGAACAGAGGAAGAGAAAGGAGCTGCTGGTGAACCAAGTGTCAGTAGTATATTGCCTGGGAGAAGAGGCGGTAGGAACAGGAGACAGATCTAGCTTGGGAACCACTTCTGATTTTGAAACCTGTTTGTTTCAGAACAAACCTGTCTTCAGCTCAGGCCTGGTAGCTAACTGATAAAAGATTTAAAAGAAAATGTAAACAGTGGAAAAACAATACTTGGAAGCATCACTACCTGCTTGTTTTGCCAGAATAAAATTTGGGGATGTGCTAGAATCTGTCTCTTTTAAGGCTGACTGCAACTATTGTTTTATAAACTGGATAACTGAGCAATAATCATCAGTATCACATAAAAGAAAGGCTAGGTCTTCTCCCACTTCAAGAAGATTAAACAGTGTTAGCCTGGTGCAGAATGGTCAAATGTCATCTGTATTATACATTACACTTGAAAGCAAAAGAAGTGTATTCTTGAGTTTTAGCAATAACTTAGTAACTCAGTCCACACACAAAACTCTATTTCGATGAAAATGCTCTGCATAACAGAGTAGATGGATTGTAAGCCTTCAGCTTTCTCATCTGCTTTTCTAGGGGTAAGTTCAGACAGAGCTATGTAATCTGATACAGAGCCTATGAACAATCAGGAATTAACACCTTCCACAGCATTCTAAGCTCTCCGGATTAAAGCTGATGCATATTTTCCTGGAAAAAAATGCAAGTGTATATTAAAATAAATTATTAATACTACTGTAATTTAGTATATTAATAAAGTAATTATACTAAAATTCTTCTACTAATGAAGATATTTTAGAATATGATGTTGTCTTGTAGTTTGTGGAGCTTGGCATATTGAAGAATGAAGCCAAAAAACAGACTTTGAAATACTTGGGAAGCATGGCATGTACAGAACATGATATTAATGCTGTAAAGCTTATTAAGTATCTCTAAGAGATTTCCAGGAACTATCTTCCTGCGTAAAAAAGGTGGTAAAGGAACATTTTCTGCTGGTACTAAGGTTACTGGGGAAAGGGAAAAGTTCATGGACTCATGGAGGCTGTCAGTGTGATTAACCTCAGTTGCTAAGGGTGATTCATAGTCTTTTTTTCTCTGAGAAATAACCTGTACTGATTTGATTAGATTAAAGACATCTGGCAGATCATGATCTTAAAACTTTCTATACCAACCCTTATTGATGGCATCATATATTCCAGAACAGGACAAGGGTCTGTATTAGACAGAGACCGGTGAAAAAATCTGAAGTAATTTAATCAGGCTCTCCAATATTTCTATATGGGTTCTTCATGCAGAAGGTGGTTGCCTGCCTGATAAACTATATCTGCACAGAATTTCTTCATCACTTTATGAGTTGTTTTCTCTGAAGCTTTTATTTTTCTAAGTAGATGATAACTAGCACTGTTACAGATGCCTCTGCACTTATTAATCCTAACATTGTCCCAGTGCGAACATGGATAGAAGTTCCTCCCTGAAGTCAGACTTGCAGAAATCATCTGAAAGACCCACAGCCTCAATCTGCTCATGGAGAGAGGGAGAATAAAGGGGTCCTTACCAAAAAGTTGTGTCACTTCAAGGTTTTAAGACTTAAATAGGACCACTGAAAGAGACACAATGGATTAGAGGTGCATTAAACTCAGAAACTGTAACAGAGGCACTCTGGGACACACCAATCCATGAGAATTTTGTGAAGAGAGAGAAAGGTTAGATGGATCTTCAGTGTGTTGAATGTGCCTCACAGTTTTTATAGAATAATATATCTGAACTTAGCTAAATTTAAAATTTTACTTTGTGGTTGACCTTTTCCAGATTAATGACACAGTTTCAGTGGTAGGACACAGGAGGCATGCCAGTTACAGTGATTAAATAAAAACATTAAGAGAAACTATATATATTGTTGCCTAGCAGAGAACCAAAACATTTTTTCCTGAAAGCCACATGAACTTATTTTTCAGGTCTTAAAAATGGCTGTGTGTTTGACATCAACAGAAAGGAACTGGAAGAGAGAGGTGATTTGTAGTAGTTGTGCTTTGGATGGTGAAGATAATTAATATAATATCCCCAAATACTTTTTACATGAAAAGAAATACTGAATTTGAAAAGTATTGCCAAAGCATTAAGGTCGCACTTCAGCTAGATATTTTGAAACATGTTTCACTTTACTGTGTCTTTAAGGTCTGTCTACCAATTTCCAGATGTTACCTCAAATCTGATATGGATAAACGAAGACTCTTAATCTTTTCCCTGTTAATCCCTTTTACCTTCTTTCTAATCAATATGAATAATGCTAATCTGTTTACTCAGTGCCAGAACCCAGACATAACCTTTGGGTTGGGCTTTATTCCAGATCTTCACATCGAGGCTCTGTATGTGTCTTTGCCGTCTGAGACCTTCATTCTGGGCTGGGATGAAACTGTTTCTGAACATGCCTGCCTGTGTACCCTAACTATGCATAGACAACAAAAGCAAGTAGTTTGGATTAGATAAATTTTTAGCAAGCCATAGTTGGATAAAGTGAATCCCCACATGAGATGATGAGGCCCTGGATCAAGGATTTAGCAACATGGAAGAATAAAAAAGGTGGACTATGAAAGATGATCTGGAGAAGGAACTTCTAGGCATAGCATCATTTTGAGACATCTACACAAAAATGTTGTTTTCATTCTGTCTGGAGTTAATAAGAATATTTTTTTTTTTCTGACAAAAGGCAGATCCATTACATTTGCTCTCTTCAGAACAGAATTAAGATACACATGCTGGGGGAATATTACTGAAAGGAAGTCACCCAAAGAGGAAGTATTCAAACAACAGTGAGCTTTGAAGATGGCAATGAAAACCTCAGTATTTACGCTAGACAAGGAATGGGCACAGTGAATGAAACCTCAGTCAGAGGATACTGTTAACTTTTGCTAGTAGAGGGAATGGGCTGATTGTGACAGTTCATATTCTCTTCAGTCCCTGAAGACTTGGAGCTGCAAGAGTAGGCTACCACCTGTGAAGACTATGCTGTGTTCATGGCCTGGTATGCAGACTTATTTTCCTATGATTTGGAAAATTGCTTTTGAATCAATCAATTTTGTAAAGCATCAGGGAAATTCCTTCCTTCTGGTGACACTGGAAGCTAGTAATCTGTCAATGCAAATGTTTCATTTTCAAAATATGAAGTCATTGACATATGAACTGTATGGATTTTTGTTTGTTTCATGCCTATGACATACAAAGCCTGAAACTGTGTGTGGTATGGAAAGCGGGACAAAGGTCTCTAATTTGCCTATGGTTTGTATTTTAAATGATTTCTTATATTCCTGTGTGAAAAGAGAAGGGCTTTTAATCATCAGTTTTTTCTTTATTTTTTTGGTAAATGTTCAAAATAGAAACTTAATTTTAAGCAGGAAGTAATCAGCTGAGTTACACTTTCTTTGAACTTTGATTCAAGATCAGCTATACTTTCCTGAAGATCTTCAGGTAGCTTCCTTCTTTTCTTCTTAATTTTGGGTGATTGTTCTGTCTTTTCAAAACCAGTGATGGTAAGCCTACTAGTAATAGTGGTGTGCTTACCAGACTGAAGATATAGTTGCTGTATTCCTTATGGAGGTATCTCTAGAATGCCTCCATACAAGGAATGTATCTAGTTTGCATTCATACTATGAATATATTTAGTGTACATCCATGTACCCTGAGACTGGGTGTTATGATTCTTTCTCAGGTGGAACCTTTTCTGCTTTAAAATTACCCCATCAATACAAGCAAAGGTGGCTTTAGGCTGATAGAGCCAAAGACTTCAATTTCTTCAACACCAGGGCTATGTGTATGAGGTATTGATTTGCATTTGCAGATTATCTTGTTTTGCTTGTATGGACTCCAATTACAATTAAAATGGATTTTTATTTATTTGAAGAAGGGCTATGAATGTTAGTAGGATATCTAGATTACCCGAAAGAATAGAATTTCTTCAGGCAGACAGGGCACATGAATGTATTCCATGTTTCCAGATATTTTTGTACTTCTCTGGCAATTTGAAATACAAAGTTCTCATCTGCCTCTTTCAAACTTACGGGCCTCCACCTCACCATGATAAAAAACCAACAAAAACTGCATGGTCTAATTTTTTTTTTTTTTCCTTTTCAAATGAATATTCAAACAAGCTGTGTTGTCCAGATATCCAAAATCTTTGTGTGGTATTCACTGTAAAGTTTAACCCAATTTCAGAGAGACTGGAGTTAATAGATTTTATGGGCATTACTTAAGTAAAATTACCACCTAAGTGAAATGGGAAAACATCACATGAAAAACAAACAAAACTGTCTTGTAAAAAGATGTCTTAAGCCCAAATGAAACAAGAATATCATTGAGTCTAGTTAAAAATTGAGGTGAAAAATTGGAAGAAATTTACAGGGAACTTTGCCATCTTGTTTTACAGAAAATGAATGGATATGTTCCCATTTCTGTGGAAAATTTCGGAGGTACCTCACATAATTTATAATTGATTTTCCACTAAACTGTTGAAAAATCTTTTTTTGCTTCTTCTGCTAAAGTGCAGCACCAGCAAAAATCTGCAGAACATCTTGGCAAATTCTTCAGAAATTAACTTTACCTCAAAAACCTGAAAGTATGATGTCTTTTTTTTTTTTTTTTTGAAAAAGAGAATACCATGAACGTGTGGAATGCATTAGTTCCATAATTCAGTAGAAGGTTATAGTACCGTAGTTATAGCAGTACATTTTAGCAGAACATTTCAAATGACACTTTGAGGTAGATTTTATACCTTTTAGATTTGAAATGTAATAGTGCCTTTTTAGAGCTCTTGGGCCTAATTTATGACTTAGATGCCATATACCAACAAGTGTCAAACCTGCAGCTGGTTTGCTCTTTCCTAGATTTCTAAAAGTTTGAATATTAGAACTTCTTAAAGAATCATCTTGTGGGTTTTACTGTATAATGAGTCTTTCAGCTCTGAGTTTCTGACTGAATTTTCTGTAGCAACAAAATGCTCTATTATCTGGAGAGCAGTTAAAGAAATCAAAAGTTTCATTTACTATGTGAGAAATTTGCCCACAACTTGAATGCAGTACAAAGAGCCATTAGAATTAACCTTAATTGACAAGTTCACCAGAAATCAAGGAGAAACAGTTATATTTTCCTCTGAAATGTAGTTCTATCTGCACTGTTTTGAGGTGTCACGTTTGATACAGATGGGACTGAGATGCACATTTTTACTGCTCATATTGTATCTGTGCCATGGAGGAAGAAGTCTTCAGCTAAAGCTGAAGGTCCTTTAGAATTAATTGCACATTTTGCTGCTAATGTCAGTGGGACCAATATTTCGCCCTTAGGTTCCATAAAAATCAATGTGGAACCATTCCCATGGACTACTGATTTTTCAAAACTGTCTCCAGAGCATCTTTTGCAGAATTGCTTACTCAGTAGGCTTTAGAAACAGCTAAATGAAAGGGTTTCACTTGCTCTCTCAAGCTACAGACAGTAAGCTACCATTTATCTCCTAGAGCCCTTGAGTATATGCTTTAGTTTAGCTATGGTATTAGTTCTGGTCATAGCATTGATATGAAAATAGGTACGTAAGATTAGTTTCACTGCTATTAGTCTTAAATTTGTACATTTCACTTGGCACTGGTGAGATTTTCAGATACTTGTTGAAAAAGATTTCTGTAAGTATTTTCTGTCACTGTAGACCCATTATATAGCTTGAAAAGTACTGCTTAAGAGACAGATGTATACCTTTGTTTTTCATTTCCTAGCAGCTAATGTTAGATTATGCATATTATGTTGCTAAGACCCAGTTTTGTTAAAGCTTATTTTCAAAATGCCCATTTCTATCTCTATCTTCACAGAGAACCAAGGCTGGATATGGTCATGTTTTCTGAATTGAAAACCTTCAAACACGTACTAGAATGTTAACTGAACATTCTCAACTGAAATACTAATTAAGTGACAATATCATTACCACATGGTGTCCAAGCCGATGTTGACTACTTTCTACATGTAGATGTTTAAAGCATATGAATTATAGCTAGTTTTGCTCTTCAAACAGGATGTTTCTTGCTTAGATATAATCTAGAATTAAGTTGATTCCTGCCTTCAAAACAGATTATTTAGTGACTTATTTAAAAAAAAACCTAATTGGTCTTTGACATAGAATTTAGGGTTTTTTTCCTTGCAGTGGTCTTCTACACCAGGTATATGTGTTATTCATAGCTTTGGTCACTTTTGGTGAAGACTTCCCATTTGGTTAAGCTCTAAACACATTTATATGATGCAAATCAATTGAGCTTCACTGTATTCAAAGTAATACCTGTCTGTAAAACACCAAAGGGAAAGTATGAAATCTGACTTCAGGTTACCAATCTATTCTCATATTATTTCAGGTTTCAAACTAATTGTCAGAGAAGCATCTACCCTCTAGAATCCGATTTAATGATTCAAGGCTTCTATGCTCAGATATTTTTGCTACAGTGTACTTTGGCTATGAAGATTCTCATGCTCATATTTATGAGTGTGACATGGTTCCATTTACTAAAACCACACTAGAAGCTTATATGTGACTTATTTATAATTATTTAGGGTGCTAATTTTACTTCTTTAAATTTGCTGAGCTGTAAGGTTTGATGGATACCATAAAGAGTCCTTTTTATTTATTAATTTATTAATTCTGTAATAATCTGATGCTGCTTCATAATTAAATTGTTGTGTATGTTCACAAAGACAAAACTGTAGGGGAAATTAGTGGCAAAAGAACTCTCAGCCCTTCCCCCTCTATTTAGAAAAGAACATTATATCCATTTTCAAGTTAGCATATCCCAAGGGAAAATTGCTATGCAACTTCTATTCTCTCTTAAAAAAAGCTCTTCGGTCAGTTACAAAATAATGGCCAAGGATTTATTCTATAGCTCTTGAAGATTATTTCAATGCATAGAAAAATAAAATTACACAAGTACCTTAGTAAAAGCTGAATATTAGTGTTAATTTCACATTTTTGATGAGTTCTTTTTAGTTACTGTTAATTTAAATTGATTCAAGTGGGGTGATTTGGATGCAAATTCCTCTGTATAATATGTGTTGTTTTTTAAAAAAGAGAAACTTTATAACATAATGAATTATATGCTGAAGGAGACCTTTGACTGGGAGAAATACACAGGTTGGGAGTACAAGAGTGCAATTAAATATAGGGCTTAGTAATGCATGATGTGATCCTCTGATATTTTAAATATGTCTCTGAACATATAAAAATTGGTGAAAATATTCCTGGATAGAAAAGTGGTAATATCAGCTAATCCACATTCTTTTTTCGGTTTGTTTCTTTTTTTTTTTTTCCTAAAATCCTTTGATATGTGCAGAAGAAAGGTGAAATATTCCAAAATAAATTATCTTCCCTTCTTACCTCTCATATTTTCCTCTGCTGTGTTTTCCCTTAGTCGTACATGTCATTCTAATTCAACTGGCCTTTTTTTTTTTCATTCTAGTTTCACCTCGCCTTCATATTTATCACTTGTTTCTGCCATAATATCTACAAACACTATCTATCCTTTTGGAGTCAGTGATTCTCTTTTACCCAAATTTATACCCAAGATACTACAAGCAATGAGACGTAATAACTATCAAATAATACAATGTTAAATTCTGCAGTGTGATTCAAGATGTGGAAAGAAAATTATGTTTTGTACAGCATCAAAGAAATTATTGTCACTTAGTCATGTGCTGCAGAAATTGGAAGTACATATACTTTTAGATTTTTTGACTCTTTACAGGCAATATATGCAAGAAAATTCTGACATTTACCATTATAAGATGCTTTTTAAAATTGTTTATAATTTTGCTAAAATTAAACTGCTTGGGTTGGAATTTCCTTGTCTGACTGGGGCTAGTTTTGTTCATTTTAAGGTTCAATTTTTCAAAAGATAAGTTTCACACATTGTCTTACACTTGTTGCCATGACAATGATCACAAGTCTGTACTTTGGAGCAGGGACTTCTTATGTGCAAGAAGAACTGCTTGAGTTTTAGGGATGGATTATTTACTTCCCCTCAAACATCTTTCCAGTTTGGGCTAACTTGTAATTCTTTGAGTAGTCTTAATTTACACATCCTCAGTACTCTTTTGTTAACAAATTTTCACACACATTTTATGAATATTCCCTATGTCTTAGGCATGCCTTGTCTGCTCAGAGAGCCAACAGACAATTAAAACTGTTTGAAACATCTTCAGTCTCATTGAGGATATTCAAATCGATTCCCTATGGAGTTGATTCCAGGACACTGCATGAAGAACAGTGTATATACCAAGCAAAATTTTAGTGGTTTCCATGCTAGCTTGAAATGACTGGCTATATCTGCATTGCACAGGGCAAGTACAGCTATTCTTGCCTCTACATAGGGCTGTTCTGCACTGCTTCTGATCCTGGGTTAGGTAGTTACAGTTTAGGTATCTCTGCATTTTTCTCCCTTAGCTGCTGTGATTTATATCCACAGGCTATCTATATTCTCCGTAATGTTGCTCTTGCTTCTGAAACATCATGGAGAAGGTAGAGAGGACGAAGGGTGTACAAGAAAGAAGAGAAGAGGCTAGGGGTGTACATTCAGAGTCCTGCAGGTGGAGAGAGAGGAGAACAGCACAGGGAGAGCATGGAGGTGCACTGAACAGGGAAGGCTCTGCATATTAGGAGAGAAGGGCCTGCAAACACAAAAGCAAATGTCTTAGATGCTCTAGTCCTTACATTCCTGTGTTTGTCTGTTAAGTAGGTATGTAACCCCTTAGCATATTGTATCTCTTGACATTCATCAACGTCAGGCTCAGACAGAGGGTGATAAGCCTTCTACAACAGAGCGACTGCATTAGTGGACGAGGTAAGGATGTTATCTACCTAGACCTGTGTAAAGCCTTTGGTATGGTCCATGGCAACATTCTTGCAAAATATGGGTTTGATGGATAGGATGGATAGACTGTTAGATGGATAAGGAATTGGTGGATGGCCATGCCCAAAGAGTTATATTCAATGGCTCAGTGTCCAAGCAGAAAACAGTACAAGTGGTGACCCTCAAGGATCTGTACTGGGACCAATATGTATCTTCATTAGTGACATAGCAGTAGTATCTTCATTAGCGACATAGACAGTGGGATTGAGTGCACCCTCAGCAAGTTTGCAGATGACACCAAGCTGAATGGTGCAGTTGATTAGCTAAATGAAAGGGATGCCATCCAGAGGAACTTCATGGGCTTGAGGAGTAGGTCTATGTCAACCTCATGAAGTTCAACACAGCCAAGTGCAAAGTCTGGCACCTTAGGTCAGAGCAATTCCCAGTATCCGTACAGCCTGGGGGATGAATGGATTGAAAGCAGCACTGCGGAGAAGGACTTGGGTCTAGTAGTAGATGAAAAATTGCACATGAGCCAGCAATGTGCACTTGCAGCCCAGAAATTGTACCCTGGGCTGCATCAAAAGAAACATGGCCAGCAGGTCAAGGGAGGTGATTTTCCCCCTCAACACTGTTCTCGTGAGACTCCATCTGGCATACAGCATCCAGTGCTGGAGTCCCTTGTACAAGGAAGACATGGACCTGTTAGAGTGGGTCCAGAGGAGGGCCATGAAAATGGTTAGAGGGCTGGAGCACTTCTCCTATGAGGACAGGCTGAGAGAGTTGGGGGTGTTCGGCCTGGAGAAGAGAAGGCTCCAGGGAGACTGTATTGCAGCCTTTCAATATATAAAGGGGGCTTACAAGAAAAATAGAGAGAGACTTATTACCAAGGTCTGTAGTGACAGGACAAGGGGAAATGGTTTTAAACTGATAGATTTAGATTGGACATAAGGAAGAAATTTTTTACAATGAGGGTAATGAGACACTGGAACAGGTTGCCCAGAGAAGTGGGTGCCCCATCATTGGAAATGTTCAAGGTCAAGTTGGATGGGGCTTTGAGAAAACTGATAGAGAAAGATGTCCCTGAGGGATTGGACTAGATGGTCTTCAAAGGTCCTTTCCAACCCAAACAATTCTGTGATTCTATGATTCTAAGTTTCTACTCCTGCCATTTATTATGTTAGCTCAGGTTGAAAAGGACTCTGTTGTGATTCTAAAAGTTGTGATTCAGATGAGGATGAATAGACTACTTCAGGTAAGACCCCTAGGTTTTAAGATAAATTTCAGGAAATTCCACTAAAAAATACTCCAAGAGTGTTAAATTTGCAAAGTCAAGAATTTCAAAGCTGTGCCAAAATTGAAGATAATTGTTCTTTTTCCAGTAGACCAGTGCGTATATATTACAATGGATGCTTTTTACTGTGCTTTTGAATGCTAAACACTTTTGTTTGTTCCACTGATGAGGCAAAGTTTTTAATTAATGGTAAGACAAAAGCTGGATATTTTGACTGCTAGAAAGGATTAAACAATATCAGGTTCTGTGTACCCAAAGAAGAAACAATCTAGATTTTTGTGATGAGCACATTACTTCTCTATGTCTGACAAATAACAGGGAAATAATTCTTTATATTGCCATTCAAATGATCACCTTCCAGTTTCAGTGTCAATTTCTTAAAATGAAGAGGACAACCCATACTTTTCAGAGTTATTGTTTCACAATCATCTTGTCCTGCAGAAGAAAAAGAATATAATAGGTATTTTACATGCCTATTTTGCTAGCTATTCTGGATTACAGCTATAGAAAGTAGAGGGTGTAGCAAATCCAGAAGCTAGTAGATTGTAGACTGCATAAGCTATCTGTTTTAGCAAGTACGCATTGCTATACAAATAGATTAGCAAAGCAAACCACTTGGTGCTGAGAACCCAACATATATACTATCCACATTTCCAAGATCTCACTTTGGGCAAGACTTAGTAAGGTTCCCTGGACCAAAACCATGTAATCTGAAAAACAGCAATCTGAAAGACTACACTTTCACCGTCTATCTGTTCCTGCAGCTTTATGGATGGCATTGACAGGATGCACATTCCAATCTGGTGCCCAGCCCAGGGCAGCTAAGGTTACACAAAACCGCAATGGCCTGAACGTTTACTAGGGGGGAAAAAGGAGTTGAAAAGCTGCAGCATACCAAGTGGTGTTTTCTTACCAAGAACGCAAGAGAGGAGGGGAGGAGCACTGCTTGCCCTTCATTTCACTGGCACAAGGCAGGTGAGAAGGGGGTGTGAGGGCAGGGAAGTATGATAAAGCTACTATTGGTTTTGTATGACTTTGTGTAAGACTTTATAAAAGATAGCTGCACAGAGCCATTTAATAAATCCCCATGGGATGTAAAGGTACCCTCAAAAAGGAAACTTTTTGCCCCTACTGAAACAAGAACTCTCTTTCTGTTCCCCTTTTTTTTCAGTACTTCAGTGAAATGATTAATCTGCCCTGTGCTTATGCTTTTGGCTGAAGCACCTATTCCTAGAGCTTCTACACCCTTCCAGCCTAATGATGGGCCATTAACACACCATGGCTTGCATACCCTGCCTTAAAGGTCCTCACAGCTGGACCTCCTCAGTCCCAGCAACTACCTCCATCCTCCCACTCACTATCCATTCAGCAGCCAAGCTCTCTGCATGCCTGTTCCCCTGCAAAGTCAGAGAGGGACCACTGTTCAACAGCCCATGGCCCAGGCATGTAGCTTTAAGCAACAGCCAAAAATCTGAGTGGGAGGAACACCTGCAGCTCAACAGAAATGGGTCAGCAAAAGTGTTCAAACAACAACAAATTTTTATTCCCTGAGAGGGCCAACATGACCCATAACTTGTCAGGAGATGAAGAGGGAAGGAGATTTTTGGCGGCAGTGAGTGAATAGGAAAAAGACAGAAAAGGACGTGGGGGAGCCAATATGCCCACCACTCAGAAATTCCTTAGCATGGCCCACTAAGGACTAAAAATGCACCCAAAATGTCAGTGTAACTGTTCTTACACACCCATGATTATTGGGAGGACTAGAAAGGCCGCAGCAGATACCCTGCTGTGTGAAGCCTTGCTGACATGCCTTGCTCCCCTGGGCCAGTTTGGATGCCTAAGGGGTGTTTCTGAGTACTGAGGATGGATAGCATTCATTGGGGGGGGGATGAAGATCCCATGTCAGGGCTCAGCTGACCTTTCTCCTCTGCAGCTGGCTCACACAATTTCTCCAGAGCTTCCTGCTCTCAAGCCTATGGGCAAGTGTGCTGCAGTCTGTTCTCTCAGTGGCCCAAGAACTGCTGGGGGGTCTTCTGCTCCTGTCTCTTATTCCCACCATTCTCAGCACCCTCAGGTCTTAAGTACTGCATCAGGGCCCTGAGGCCAAACTTGGGACTGCCTCCTGCCTGCACCAGTGAGGAGGTAAGGCACCAGGGAAGGAGATGGGGCTATCAGTAAGAGCTCTTTTTCAGCAGTGGAGTCTGAGGCACTAAGAAAAGCAAATCTCTTAGTCCTTGATTCCCTGTGAAGATGCAACACAGCTCTCTGTTACCTGTAGCCCTTCCCTATAAAAGCAGCATGTTCCAAAGCTCATGCCCTGCTGTGTTTAGGAAGGGTAATGGCCTTTGGACAGAATCTTGGGCACTGCATTAGCATGGCATGTTCTATGTGTGACTTTCTCAGTCACTGTGACAGAATAAAGGAACTCGTACAGGATGAAAAATGGCTTCTGATATGTTTAGTTGCTGAATGCAAGATGGCTCTCACAACTGTAATTGAATTGTGTGCAAAGCAGAGAAATAAAAAATTATAGGGTAATTTGGGTTCATGGGGACCTCAGGAGATTATCCAGTTTCAATGCCTTAGTTCTATCAGAAACCTCTTAGGATCCTTTCCTTCCACTGTAGGAACATGTGTGAAGAAACTGTACCCTTATCTAGACTGGAATCCTGGCCACTGGCATAGGGTGTTGTTGATGCTGGCTGTGGCAAGGAGCAGACTTTCCCAGATGTTGATCTTTCTATGAAGGGCTGTTTTGCAGGGTCTGATGGTTGGGCTCTTGGACCAGCGTGAAAAGCTGCACTGTTATCTAGAGTCTCCAATGTGAAGATCTTGCAAGACAGGGTAGGGGATGTCCAACTAGATGTCAGGCTCAGTGGACTGCTTCCAACCAAAAGAGGTCAAGATTTTCCAGAACCGTGGAATGCTGTTGTACTATCTCCAAGATCTCTTTGTTACCCCTGCCTTTGGGAAAATGCCAGTCATCTTCATGAACTTTACTGAGCATCGATCACCAGTTCTCTCAGACCCAGCAGCAGTTGTACAGTTAGCCATGATGCTTCTACTGGGTAATCCTGCTGCTGGAGAAACATTTGGACTTCTCCCAGTGCAGGCTAACAGGTGTCATGTTCTTGGAGGTTTAGGTGACACCTTGAAGGGTCTTCTAGAAGGTTCCTCTTATCATTAAGGAAAACAGCATTTGAAAATGTAGTAGGAGGGAAAGAAAAGGTAATAAAAAGACCCTGAGTACAGAAATGAAAATAGCAAGGTCAGGTAAAAAAGAAAGGATACTGAGGCAGGGGAAAGGTTGGATAGATGAAGAAGTGCAGTTGCAGAGTCTTGAGAGCTGGTATACAATAGCACAGGCATTTTGTATTGTCATGTAAAATTGTCATTTTACATGGTATGAGAAGTGCTCCAGAGTGTTAGATCTCAACAGCACGAGAGAATTGTGTTATTGTATGTGTGGTTGATACAGTCTGGAAGACTTTACAATAACGCAGTCTCCTCAACAGTAGTTGTTGTGCATTGGTGGGTAGTCACCTGGGCCAGATTTCCTGACTTGGCCCCACAATCTGAACCGATACCTGGTAAGCAGGGATGAGTGGGGTACTTGCTTCAGATGATACACTAGAACGCTAATGTAGATGCATACAAGTTACTTTTATGTCTGTCCCCAAGACCTGTTTTTTGATCTGATTTTCTATCAGTTTTTATCTTCACTCTCAGGTGGATGTTGCTTAGATTATTAAAACTTACCGTTAAATTTTCTAAGAGGCAATGGTGGAAAGAAACAGGACAGCTTATTGGATTAATTAATGACAAATAACTATGCTTAAATTATGTAACTACTGGAGTGGCAATTTCTTTCTGAAGGAGTCTCGGTTTCTTTTTCAAATACAAGCTAATTTTCTTTGACTACTACATAGTACTAAGATGTTAATTTCAGACTTTTGTTTTAATTAAACTGTTTTCATCAGCACCATTGTAGAGGTTATATGGTTATTTTGCTTATCTTTGTAACACTTTATCAATGAGATTCTTTCTCAGTTGTTTTATTTTTCATTTGATTTGGCCTTCTAAGTCCAAGTTATTAATTTCTTTAGTACCATCATTCAGGTGTCTTCTGTTCACATTTTGCATCTTAGATGACCCTCAAAACAGTCAGAATTTTGCCTTAGTAAATTTCACTTTCTTTGTTCAGGATGAAGTTTTACTATAAGATTCTCTCTATGACCATGTTGACAATTTTCCAGTCTTCTGGAATTTTTCTAGTGCTCTTTAATGTTTGCCTGAAAATTATATTAGTAATTTAGAAGTTTCCTCAGCTAATTTATTTAAGACTCTTAAACCTAAGATGTTGGAGTCTGTGGTTTTGTAAATGTTTAATTGTCACAGACTACCTCACATCCTCATTTGTTACTCATGGCTAATTTTTTGATCTATCAGTAATACCTTAAGAAGTAGATAGATAACTTGATTAATTCCAAGTGCCACTGGAATACCAAGTGAACATTTCTGGTTTTTCTTGATCACACTTCACCATCTTGCTGTCTGAATCTAGCTATTGCTTTATAATTAATTCACTGAGTTTATTGCTTCTGAATGTTTTTTAAATGCCTTACTATTTAAAATTTGTTGATTTTTGATAACTCAGTAATTCATTTGACTTACTGACTTCATTACCCACTTATTTCTATTTGTAGTTCATTCTCATTTCATTGGTTTTTAATTCCCTCTCCATTTATACATGCACATACATGTACTATATGCTTGTGTATGTATATAGGTATAAATACACAATTTCTGTCATTGCTTTCACCAAGAAAGATATCTTCTTGGCTCAAATATTCTTTTTTGAATCTGAGGAATCTTGGCTTCTTGGGCATCTAGCAAGATGTTCCTGAAAAATTCCCAGTTGTTTTAACACTTCTTCAGTTAAATGCATGTTCCCAACTCGAATCTCAGCTGTTCGTCTAAGTTTCAAAAACTGCAGGTTTTAAAAGATCCAACAAGAGATATTTCAGGTTGGTGACATATCCTGTTTGCATTAAATAAATCAAACCTCATTTCATTAGGCAATTTTTCAATTTTTCAATTTTTAGAGAAGCCATTAACTGTTCCTTATTTATCATAATGAGGTCCATTATGGTGACTAATCGATAATGGGCATTACTGAGTTACTTGATATCCCGTGTATCCCATGCAGGATTTCTGTGTTCAGAAAAAAGTCCATTATTTTCAGAAATTTCTGAAGTTGTATTACTGGCTGTTTAAGCCTGAGAAAATTATCTGCAGGATGAAAGACACGGTAACAGAGTTTACCTTTCTTCTCTTAATAATCAGATTTTTTGAGAGGAAGATTGTCCTATATCTTTGTGAAATGTGGTAGTCTGTTACAGATACCTCCTAGTTCAATTTTGTTTGTTTAACTAAGTGATACTTTAACCACAAACGCTGTATAGCCCACTCAGTCATCGATGACTTTCTAATCAGGTAACTATAGTGGATGCAAAATATCACCACCATCTGATCTGGTTTTCCACTGTAGCTTTTATGGAATACATTAGACATGAAATGCAATCCTCCAAAACCTGTAGGATATACCTCATAAAGTTTCTCTATGACTAATCACATAATTTCTTTTCTCCTACGTGACCACTTCCAACTACTCTTACTGACTCTTCAGGCTCCACACCATAGTGTTCATAATACTTCTCAGCAGCTCCACACAATAGTATTCATAAAACCTCTCAGCATACTTACTTGCTTTTTGGTTTGTCATAAAAAGTGATTCTTTTAGTTGGCTTATGTGCTTGGATATGTATGTCCTATTCTCTTGTCATGATTCTCTCCTTTCATGTAGTTTGAGTAGGTTAAGTCTTCCTTAGTCAACCAGAAGACTGGTACATATTTTGCTGAGATGAAGGCCATAAAACCATGTGATCTTTTATTTCCTTAGAGGTTACCTTGCTGCTTTATTGAACCAAAATCTTTCCTTATTTCACCTACCACGCCTACTGTTGAACTCCTTTATCTTCTGCCTGCTCTTTGATCTTACGTGAAAAACAGCTTAATGTTTCTAAAGTACTAGCTGGGTTAGCTTCTTTCAGCTTTTCTCAGCTCCCTGGTTGATGAATGTTGTTAGTGGCTGAAAATCACCTGCAATAAATAAATATTCCTAGCTTCAAAGCTTTTTAATTGCCTTTAGTGTTTCCTGTTGGATGTGGCATATTGTGGAATACATCTTAGGCACATGCCCAAGATACTTCTGGGGCACTTCTGAGTACCCTGGTTGGAGTTGAACATCATCCCTCTGACTTTTCCTCTGCTAAACTAATAGATTAGTTCTTACAGGCTGTTCTTTTCTGATATCATACCCGGTATCAGGTATCAGGATACTTCCAGCTGGGACAATAGACTCTAGAGACTCTTAAAATTGGCAGTGAGAATAGACTAATCTTTGCATTTTCTTACTTGACTTAGTTACTTGTCATTGAAAGACTGGAAGATCTGCTGTGATACTGACCCAGCTGATCCACTGGGAAATCGCATAGGTGCACAGTATATGAACTTCAGTATGATGGACTTCTTTCCCATTTTGGCTACTAGACTGAACCTCATGTAGAAATTAAATAATTTTTCTTCACAAGGCAGGATACAGATAATACTAGATTTGGTGTTGGTCATAGAAAATGATGACTGTTCATCTTTGTTGCTATAGTAAAACCACATGTATACAGCAAAGCTTATAAACACTACTCTGCAAATTCTGATGGAAACTCTGCTGCTAACTCCTCTATTTGTACTTCAGTGTCTGTATTAGCTATCTTTTATTCATCATTTAAGTCAGTCCCATTCTGTGTCAAGAATTGTCAGCAAAGTTCAAACACCAGATGAAGACCACAGGCAGTATGCGTGAAACTCAGCAATACATGCCTGTAATTGCTCATAAAAGATCATAGAATCATATCATAGAATCATAGAATGTTTTGGGTTGGAAGGGACCGTTAGATGTCATCTAGTCCAACCCCCCTGCAGTGAGCAGGGACACTGCTAACTAGATCAGGTTGCTCAGAGCCCCGTCCAACCTGGCCTTGAATGTTTCCAGGGATGGGGCCTCCACTACCTCTCTGGGCAACCCGTTCCAGTGTTAACTGGATCCAAACGGGAGGATTCTACTGGGCCATATATTCAGCTCTTTCCTCTCATGATGATATACCCCTTAAATTCTACCTTTTGACTCCCTGTTTGCAGCCCTGGCTGCTCCATAGCCTGGTTCTGCTCCTTGTTGGGGAAGAATTTTGAAATCATTATGCCTTTGTTTTCTGTGAGGCAAGATTTATAAGGAAGGTAATATCCTTTATTAGACCATTTGGTTCATTTGGAAAAAATGGACATTCTTGCAGGGTCAGAGTCCCTTCATTACACTTGTTTTTTGCCTGCTTGGTTTTTCCATTTCTGAGAGCTCTGCTTAGACAAAGCAGGCCTTCTCATTTTGTCCTTTTCAGTTGCTACATTTTCTTCCAGTGTAATAGAGAGAACACATGTACTTGTGTTATTTTGTGCAGACTTGTGTTCTTTTGTGGAGACTTGTGTGCTTGTTTTTCCAAAATCCAAAATAAAAATAATAAAACCAATTTTAGGCCAAACATCTGTATTTTGGCCCTGGTATATGGAAACCTCACTCCCTCCAGGTTTTTTGGAAAAAGGCCTGGACTGATATGATCAACTGCTTTTTTCTTAAAGGCAGAATAAAATTCTGCTTTACCAGTTACATAAGAGGCCAAGAAAGACCCTATGGAGAATAACAAGATATATGTATTGATTTTAAAATGACAAATAGAAACATTCCAAATATTTGCAAATTATTTCTTCTGCTGCTTACCCCCCAAATAATGCAAAACCAATCCATGTTGAGTAAGAGACTGTAGGTTGTGAATATTTTTAAGGTCCAATGCAGTCCTGAATTCCAGACCCATGTAACTTCTCAGATGTCTAGCGGAGTTTATGTAAGTCTTGACTGAGTTAAATACCAATATATTTTTGCCTGACAACATGACCTATACATAGCGGGCAGAGTTCTTACACTCTTCTAGTAATCCCATTCTATGCTTTTCTCACTCTGTTTACTTCTCCCTGAAATGACCGTGACCTTCTGCCAGATTTTCTTGAAGGTTATGCTAATCTTTATTGGCAAGAGAAACAGTAGCTGGAGCAAAAAAGTGAAAGAGAATGCCACATGAGAATGAACAGCATGCAGAGCGTGAGAAGTTTCTGCAATAGCTGGAACTGGAGCAGCTTTGTCAGCATGCAGTCCCTGGAGCAGTAAGTGGGGATAGACACACTGAAATATCCTAGAATGAAATCTTAATTAATTTTCTCATACTCACAAAGGCATTGGGAAAAAATCCTTTGCTAAAGAAGGTGGGTACACCTCCGGTACTTTGTATGAAATTTTGCCCATTTCATGCAGCCTCTTATTTAGCCCCAAATGTTATCTCTTTTGTGTTTCAGTGCAAATGAATGTGTATATCTGGCTGTGCAAACAAATGGAGAAAGATCTCCATACCCATGTCCCTCTTGCCTGAGAATTCTGTGTATAGCCTTTCACATGTAAATGGCAAATGTGTTTATGAGCAGGGTCAAAATAACTTCCCATAAAACTTTCTGACCTGATATCAAATAACCACAGCTTAAAACATGGCCAAAATTAAGCTACCTCATGTTAGATTTATGCTGATCAGTATATTTAACAATATGGGAGTAGTCGCATTGAGTGGGGGGAAGGGGTTAATGCCACTCTCTTTAAGGAGCTGGAATTGCTGCTGCTTCCTAGTAGATCCCCAGCATTGCAGTTTAAGCCACTTCAGGCTCTTGAACATTGCAACATCTGTAGCGTGGTTCAGGGCCAAAATGCAAACAGTTATGTCACATCTACTTTACAAGATGGAACGTGGTTTAACCAAGTTGAGGGACAAGCATGCTGTAACGAGGCCCCACAATATGTTTGTTTTTGTAGAGCAGATGAACCCTAAATTAGTACCAGATGTCAGTACTAGACCTGCTGTATAGAGAACACAGCAGGGAACTAGCAATTATGGTGGAGCCACTGTGAGGCCATATTTAAGGTTGCATTCTGTTTTACACTTAAAGTGAGAACTCAGTCTTTTCCTATTATACTAAAACAGCACATTGCTCCTTCCAGTGATGGCCCACTGTGTATCTACCGTGAGATTACGAAGTGCCTTGTGCTCTCAAGCCAAAGTACTTTTTGCCTTTGGAATGCCCAAACAGCATATATATGTCCTGTTTCCATTTGTGCTCTGCACTGAGGTTATGAAGAGTGGTCCGAGCTTCTTCCTTCTTGGTTTGCTTCAACTGCCTTTGGCTTCAGATGTAGCTCTGCTCTCATCACAAGCTGCAATGTTTTTGGCCTTGCGATCATTTTTCTGTCATTTTGCTTGTTAGTTTGTTCATTAGTTACTTAGCAATTTTCTTTGTTTTCCTGGACTTTTTTTGTTGCCAAGAACTTCCCTCTTGGCAAAAAGGGAAAAGAGGAGATTTTCAGTTTGAGTTAAGCCACGTGGCTTCCAAAAGCCTTTTAGTTCTCTGCCTCAGAACAGTTTAGTCCCTTATTCCACATGGCTTTTTCATGACAAGGTCTTCGCACTTGCATCTCCCATCACATGTGTCAGGGCAAGTGTCAGGAAGAATCCTTGTTGTCGGGAAGACAATTCCTCATTGTCAGAAAGAATCCCTTATTCTGGAGATTCTGCTATGTCCAAGTCCTTCACTTCGTCAGTTAGAAAAGATCTTGAGTGCAGTCTCTTGATCTTAACTGGAAATCCATGAGGACAATTTCAGACACCAGCAGGACAATTCAGAGGGCAAGGACTCCATGCTTGGAAGGTCTCTTTTCTCATAGTGTCTGAGCAGTTTTCCTTTGGTGCAATAGGGTGCATGGGGAGTTAAGGAAGGTAATTCAATCCTAAGTCTTCAAATAAATGTTTCTTCCTTGCTTTTTAACTTCCACGACTTAGTGGTCCCACAGGCTATGTCTATAGAAGTATACTGTAAAGGGCCATGATTTAGGATTTGACTGCCATTCTCTTACAGTCCGTAGTGTTTAGCTGATAGCACACACCTTTGCACAGTTTTGATGCATGCTAACTAGGGCTGTCCAAAGTAGTACTTAGTAATCGTTCAGGGGATAATAAGGGTCAGGGAGCATTCCTAGAAGACAATATGGATAAGACCACCTTGGTTTGGGTAGGTGTAGAACATAGTTACGAGGGCACAACTTTGCTCTTGAGAACATGCCACTTTTTCTAAGTGCCAGGGAATGGTCCCTGGGATGTTTTATTTGCTAGTGCAGCTGTACCTGTACTGTTCCTGTAGACGTTCAGATGTATGTTTGTATCAATAACTCAACCCAGATATATGGCAGTGGGCTCCTGTGATGATACAAAATCATCAGGAACACTAGGAAGCCTTTGGTATTGAACCACTGAAATAAAAATTGTATCTTCTGAGAACTGTTGATCCAACTGCATAGACCCTTTTGGTCACTCCATGACTGTACAGAGACCTACTGTCATTCAGAGACAGGTCTCCACATTGTTTCACCCACTGGCAATTATTCTTCCAGTGACACATACTCATTTCACAGGATCAGGAAAACATCTTCTTTTGCCAGAATCAGATTTTATTCCTGTCTTCACTCTTCTCACCATAAACCAAGATTCTTAGGCTATTGTTTCTATTCACAGCATAACTCTTCATTAGCACTGCAACTTCCATCACTACCACTTGGCTTCCTGTTTCATGACTCCTCCTTGAACTCCTTGAGAGAGGAACAAGTCTTACAATATTCACAACAACATCGCTAAAGCTGACTCCTTCTCAGCTCCTCAGGATTGCAAAAAGGTACTTTTGCATTTGAGATTCTTAGAGGACGCTCAAATTCAGTTCCCTGGGCTCAGGGTCCACTCTTATGTGTGCCTACAAATCTTATTAGCTCTAGTATTTTCCACAGGCAGGCAAAATCAGTGGTAGATTGTACAGGTCAGGGTTCTGGAGCGTGATCACAGCCTTACAACCTGTTACCCATCTTCTTCAGCTACATTGCAATTGGAGTGCAAGGATATTTAAAAATAGGTGCCACCTAATGAACTACAGTGCCCTGAACCTACTACCTTCATCTCCTCTAGATAAATCTGTGCTCTCTCCTGACACCTAGGAGATTATTTGAAGTGATTCCAGAAACTCATAACGTAGTCCAGGCTTTTGTGATCATAAGGCAGGAGTAGAAGGTTGTATTCAGTTTTAAACTCATTCAGTCCAGGTTTTTTTTACAGCACTTTAATCCACGAGTAAAACCTGAATAGTCTGAGAAGCTTCAAAAAATGGATCAATGAATGTCTGAGTGAATCAATTCAAAACTGTTCTTCAGTAAGTCACATTCAGAACTGCATACTTTTTCAGGACCTTACCATTTCAAAAAGTAGAAGACCTGTATGGAATGTAAGTTTGGTAGATTTTCTGGGGTTACAGCGTATTCTTTTTCTTTGTTAATCAACAAATTTTATTTTTCAGAGGCAATTTTATTTATGTTGCAGTAAGCTAATGGTAAAAACATTCTGATCAGCTTCTGTCCTCTGACTCAATTTAAGGACACAAGAAGAGGGATCTAAAAAAAATCCCAGTAATGCCTTACTTTTATTGCTATTGCCTGTATACCTGGGGATAAAACCCAGCTTTTGCTTGGTTGGGGAAAAAAGTAATAAAGGAGTTCACAACATATGCAAAGAAGATACTGGTTAGTGAACACCATTATACTCATTATGTTTAGGTAGGAGACAATTCTAAATATGTGTCAGCAAGCAAGGCACTTGCCCTGCTTGTGGGGACAACGTATTGGTGAATTTTGAGGAAGGCATCCCCAAACAAGCAAAGTTGGCTGCACTATCTGGCAGATGCGCCTCTGCCTATGGAGCAAAGCTGTGCGCTACTGGGAGCTTTACCTTTCCATGCTTTTTTTTTTCTGTTTTGCATTGAATGTGTTACACAACTGTAACACCCTGGCGATGTGGTATTGTTGCACATTAATCTGAGGGACCTATGGAAATAGATACTGACTCAGAATGGAAGCGGGTTCACCTTCAACAGAAGAGAAACTGATTTCAAGAACATTCAGTAGATTTTCAGTACATGAGGAAACTCTCTCAAGACTACCCTGAAAATAAGACATCTCTGTCAAGATTTGAAAGATCCTGTTATGGATCCACTGTTTGATAAGAGTTCTTTTAGCATGCAGAGGAGGTGTAGAAGTTTTTTTTCCTCCTGCAGGTAATCATGCCTAGCATGCCAGAGCCTGGCCCTCATTAGAGGTATTGTGCTTGCCAAATGCTGATTCCATCAGTCATTAGCCTAGATTAATGGAAGTCTTTTTCAGGGTTGGAGAAAAACAGGCATAACATTAATGCTGGTGAAATATATTGTGTGACTCACCCTGAGCAAATGCTTCCCAACCAGGGGATTGAATAGCGGGATTTCTGATACTTCTACTAATTAAATGAGGGGGAGGGTATTCTGAATATTGATCTCTTGGATGATGTTCCAGTTGATAACCATGCAGATGAATGAGATTAGGGAATAGGGGAGATGCTGCCTTGCATGATGCTCTCTCTTTGAAAACCCATGGCACAATTGCAATACACTGTAACATCAAATTAGTCCTGGAGCTGTTAAAGGTTTAGAGCTCACATAACACCTAACAGCTCACTTAAACTTTGAGTTGTCTGTGAGAAAGAAAAGAGGAAACTCCCAAAATAGGTTGCTGTCAGTATCTCAGATGTTTTTTGCTTTGGTTACTGTAAGCTTCTCCTGTTTGGCCCCACAGTTCCTCTGTTCTCTCCCTCACATCTGTCCTAAATGTTTCTGCTAAAGTCATATTTGTTTCCTCCCACATGTTAGCACTCCATTGATTTCCTGTCACTTGCCATGTCAAATTCAAGCTGTTCGTCTTTACCTACAACGCCCTTATTGTGTGCCCCCGCCTATATATCCAGTTTCATTTCCTCTGACTCCCCCTCCCACATCCCTTATCTGGAAATGACCTCAGTTCAGAGGATTTGTGGCCCAAAAAAGAAAAGACAGGAGTGAAACTGCTTTTAATCAAAGCCCTGGTTTCCATAGCAAGTCATATTGAAAGCATGATTTTAGGCCAATATAATCAAACCAGGGCGGCTTTCTTTTGGGGTATTCCTTTTACTGTTGTTTAAGCTTATGATACATTCATTAGTTTGCATTGGCATGTGGAAGGTAAATGGATAAAACCATTTTGAGAGTCAATATGACTGATAGAGTTGAAAAGAAAATAATTTTCTTCCATGGTACATTTTTGAGATTTCAAAAGAAAAAACAAAAATCCTGTCTTCCCATTGAAACAAAGCTCTCAGAGCATTGCTAGAAATAGGAACTGCACCAGGAATGTAACAGTGGGGCACAAGAAGATCGATTCCTTGTGGATCAAACAGAAGAAAGTTTTGATACTGGGCATTTCTTGATTTCTCACACTTTGCCTACTTACTAAGTTTTTTATTGGTCTGGGATCTGGAGGAAAGCTGCCTCTTCCTCTTTCTCTTGCTCAGCTCCTCTTCCTAACTTCCCAGCATGTCCTTTCTATTTTTTACCTTTTTGCTTATTGCCTTTCTAGGCATGGTATAAAAGAGATGGGCACCTAGAGCAGCATTAAGACAAGACTGGTATAAAGAAGAGCTTTGCATAGTACACCTTATTAACTGTAACTGTGTACATTTTGCCCAGGGATCTGTTCCAATGTAGCAATCTAATTGCCCTATATTCCATCTATGCATGCCTCTGTGCATAGGTACACTCAATCTTTGATATGTCCTAATATGCAGTATGTCTTCTTCTGCCCACTGTCGATGTGCCTTTGTATCTAGTTAATTCAGCATAACAACTGACTTCTAAAATCACTCAAAATTTCTCATTTCGCTATCATTTTTCCCACAGTGAAATCTAATTACGTGGGGAATAGGGAGACTGGCATTTTTCTCCTGACTACACTGAAAGAGAAGGCTACACCTACCTACCTGTACACAGGTAGTACTTCAACTCCTAGTAGCTCCCTGTCCAATTTTATGTACATAGGCAAATCACCCAAATGTTTGTACGAAGGTTTTATATTTAAGACTTGTTGATTCTTTCTTTTTCTCATCAGCGAGAAGATACGCATTTGGGATGGCTTTTCTTGTTTAAAGAACCCAGAGTCAAACAATGGCTGAGTGAATTTGACACTGCTTTTTTCTTGGAAAACTCCTGCAAAACGTATCACAAGGTGGGGGTGAGAAGTGTCCTGACTGCTGTCATGCTACTGACACTTGCATAGGGGCGGCTATAAGTGTACAGTTCTCTCGAAATAAAACAGATGAAGGGAGAAGCCAAGAACATGCTGCATACTGCATGTGTGTGTGCATGTTTGTGCGATGGTTAGGGTGGGCTTTTTTTCTGAATTTGTTTGCTTTGAGACTGAAGGTGGAAACAAGTGGCCCTGTCTTTTTTTAAAGACACAGTAGGTCAAATTCACCCACAGTGTAAATGTGCTTTGGCTTCCTTCTTCTCCCCACCTGAGCTAGCAGTGACTGTTTTTGCAGCACATTTATTCCAGTATCAGCAGAGATAAAGCAAGTTGAGGAAGAAAGGGTGGGGGCTACACTAGAGGCCAAGGGCAGGGAGCCTTTCGTGCAGCCTCTCAAACACATTGATTGTAGTTTGGGATTTTTCAAAGCTGCACATGTGGAGTAATATCTGCCAATAAACACAGCTCAGTGGGTGAGAAATCTGTCTGCCTCTTGCTGAGGATTAGAAGAGAAAAGACACCAAATGAGCAGTTTCTTCACATGTGGGTCATGCCCCTCACTGGGGTACTTGCTCCTGACCTAATCCTCTTCCACTTTGTCTCTCTCACTCCCTCCTGTCTTCCTTCCCCCTTCTACTCCTCCACTGTTGCACTACTGGTGGTCTGGTGCATGCTGCACAGATGTTTTCCCCATGCTATTATAAGATTATTTTTCAAGTCGCTTCTTGGAACAGATGTTCCAGTGTGTGCACTCTCCTTCCCTTGGCTGAAAGTGCTCTGCACAAAGAGCAGATTGCATTGCTGCTCTCCTTTTGATCTGAAGAGCGAAAGCGAGAAAAAAACCCCACACAAATGATGCTGGTTTTCGTTTCAGGCTGCTTGGCAATGGTGCACCTGGGTGTGTGTCTCCTGCTTCTTTTCTCCCCCATCACTAGTGCTGCTTGCAGATGTTTTTTTCTGTGCCTTTCTTCTTCAGCCCATTTTTTTCCCTCTGTGACCCAATACTTTACTCCCACTGCTTTTAAATTTTCTTTCATCTAACACTCTGGTATTTGTGCTTCCAAAATCATTCTCTGACCCATTGCCAACACCTCATCTTCATCTTCTCCTTCCTTTGGCAACTCCTGGACTGTTAGGATGAATTAGTCTCATGTGTTTGGGTACAAGGCCTGTCCCCTTTTTTGTCTTTTCATTTTGAGTTCAGATTCATTGCTTAGTTTCTCCTTCATTGCCCCAGTGAATTCACCTGAATATTGCTGTTTCTACTCTTTCATTTTATTTATCCCATTGGGTCAGGAACATTTGCAAGAGTCAGAGGTCTTGCGATGTCAAGGGAGAATCTTTTTCAAGTGCCACTTAATTTATGGATTTAACAAAGGCATGACACAAGGAGGTTGTGAAATATGCGCTATATTTTAGGATCCCGTAGCTAGGCTTAGCCCACTAAAACTCATCTTCTGGGACTAAAAAAATTTTAAAAAATCTTTATTTGATCAAATCCAGTCTTTCAAATAGACAGTATGTCAGCTTCAACTCCATGTGTTGGCCTTCCTTAAAAATTCAACTTACATGAATCCAGTCTTTAGGGAGAAAAATAAATACTGCAAATCTTTTCTGAGCCAATAAGATAGAATTTGGGAGTGGGTTTCTAACCTACTATTAATCAGCTTCAGTTGATTCAGGATGATTTACATCAGCAGAGAATTTCTTTTGGATATGTATTCAAAAAAATCTGCCCACTATGATTCTTGTTTTGATATGGCCAGCACTGTATGTACCCATTACTTCTTTTTGTAATGTCATCTTATGGAAAAGTCCTGCAGAATTTACTGGGGAATGATAACCTCACATAAGAATGTATAGGATTCTCTAACAGGAAAATTACTCTCTATTGCATTCACAGTCTGTCTTAGATTCCTCCAGAAATGTTAATACTTCGTTGATTTATAGGCTTGCAGAGAAATTTCTCTAGAACTCAACTGGCCTAAACTTATTAAGTATCATACCTTCCCAGGGAAGATTTAAACCACAATTATAAACTTGTGAACCCTTTCTCTAGCTTCCCTTGTAAGATTGTTCTACACCATTGTACTGCAGTGTGTATCAGCAATAAATAAATAAATAAGCAGATAGGGAGATATATGCTGTGGCAGCATTTCCCATCCACTCAACTACCCCTGCCTGTAAGCTGAGCCTGCAAGCACAGCTGTGGTTGTGATGCACTGCTCTCAAACTAAGAATACCTGTAAATCTGACTTATGGTTATAAATTCCACCCACAATCCACATAATCCACTACAGGTAAATGACTCTATTTCCATCCACATTTGAGACCAGTCTACCACACATCCTCCTTCTCTGGAAACTCTGAAAACCAGGCTTTCCATACTATTGCTGGCAGCTTATTTCTTACTAGCCTTGCATTCTGCACTGAAGTATCAGAAAGCTGTCTTAGCTGCCTCTGTATTGTTGGTATCTAAAAGGGTAGAGGAAGGGAGAAGGTAAAGAGGAAAATCAACTGGTTTAATGATGATTGTCAAGAGGCTTATGAAAAAAGATCATATGATATAAAGCACATGATAGCAGGAAACTGGATTCTCATGGCACAGGAAATCCAGCCCTATTTCCTGACCTTTCTGTGTGACTGGTGTAGCCGGTGACATTGTAAACAGTGATGTCCAGCAACCCAAAGTTTGAAAAAAACCCAATTATCTGTTATTTCAGTCAAAAAATTAATTGAAAATAGGCTGAAACACAACCACATGTTGGCCATCCAGGCCATTTCTTCTGACCCAAGGTCAGACCCATGTGTCATTCTGGATAAACATTTTTTTGCCTTCTTGTTAAAATTCTCAGTTGACAGAGATGTCATAGGCTTGCCAGCCTATTCCAGTGTTCAGTCCAAGTTCTGACTGACATTCATGATTGCCATTGTACAGGCAGCTGCAGCAGGCTTTCTTCAAAAACACACAGTGTAATAGTAGGAATATCTAGACTATTTCTGTTGGGCTTCTTTAAGCCTCTGTTATCTTAAATCCTAGGGCAGCAAGCAGGGGTTGCTTTGGTTTGGTTTTGTTCATTTAGATTCAATAATAGAGAGGAAAGCTTAAGATGTCTTTATTTTCTTTTTTATAAATACATATTTACATAATTATGTAAAATAAAAAATTGAGGGGTTTTTTTCAGTTGTTGCTTTGCTTTTCAGCAGACCTAAAAATATACTGTCAAATTATTATTTTAAAGTATGAAAAAATTCACTGTCACTGATGCTAATCTCTAGTTGACAATGTTCTCTGTGAGTATGGTATTTTAGCCGCCTTTCTGTTTATCCTTCTTTAAAAGAATTTGAAGTGCTTAAGAGGGTCTTTAGGCAGAGCCTGCTGTTTAAATTATACCTTTCCAGAAAATGGAATCACAAATGGCTCTGATGAAGATATGCCTCCACATCAGATGTCATCCTTTCTTCAGGGTCCAAGGAGGAGTTAATCTTAAAAGACACTTGACATGAACTGACCTGTGCCAAACAGAGAAATGTGAAGAACCAAGATTTCACTTGTGGCGGACCTGTGCAGAGGTAAGCAGTCATGAACAGCAAGGATCAAAAGCTGCACAGCCCCTGCAGAACTGCTTGGAGATTTGCTACCACCTTTAATGATAATTTAGACAAAGTAATAACCCGTTCTGTAGCAATTGGCACTTATCTTGATTTGAATTTGTTGTCAGCTGTCTTATGACTTTATTCTGTCTGTTCAGTTTCGTTTTAATACATAGATTGTCAAAGTTTTATAACATACTTCCGTATATCTCACTTTGTGAGTCCTTTTCAGAATAAATTGCATTTCCCTGCCTCCAGATGTGACCACCTCAAAATTTCCTGTGAGAGGTAGTGCTGACAGAGCTAGGGCAAAAGAAATCATGAGAAGGTGGCTTTCCAAGTGCATTCAGCTAATGAATGGCCAGACAGAGAAGTGATAGCTCTTGGTTGCAGAAATGAGTAGCATAGATCCCAAATGATTGAAATGGAACACCTCAAGAAAGGTTTTACAGGGGTAAAACCCTTGTCTTCTACCATCCTAATATTTAACAATGTGAAAAAGCAACAAGGTGAAAAAGTAGAGAAGATATTATTAATCACAAAAGACTGCAGTCAGTAACTTGAACTAACTCTTTGTATTGGTTAACAGCTAGTTATATTTCATCAGAACGCTTTGAAAGAAGATTGCACACTTCTTCTCATTTCACCTGAGAAGGGGAGAAGAGACAAACTCATCATAGTTAAGGAAAAGGCAAGTATTGGCATAACTGGGAGTTTCAAACTCTGGTCTCTGAAGTGCACTGAATAGTCCTCCATGGGAGATTTCCATTTACTTTTGATAACTTTGCATCAGGGCCTCTGTCTCATGACCTCTGTCATGAGAGCATCCAGGAATATATAGGCACCTTGGACCCCAATCCCACAATTTACAGGCTGTGGATCAGGTGGAGTCCCAAGGACTTAAATTCGTCTCTCATGGTGACAGTTTTGTGCTCTTGGACTGAGATCTCTGTACTACGTCTTTCTGAGGCATAACAAATACTTCTTTTCCTCTGACCAGCATTCTGACATGTATGATGTTCAGAATATGATGTTCCTGAAAGGTACAAGAAAGGATATTTGTTGTTATTATCCATTGCCTTTTCTGTTTTGTCATTTTCTTCTACCAATTGCCTTTTTAGTCTGCGTGCACATTTTATAGCACCTGCACCTTGCCGTGGTTCAGAGCTTCCGTGGGATTATGGCCTTAACAGAGGCCTGAAAGACTAACATGCACTAGGTCTGATTTAACATCCCTGTCTATCCTTTGTGATTTCCACCCTATCCACCCACAGCTTCCCGACCCTCCCTAGGCAATCTTTTCCTGCACTGTGGCATGGGCTTGTTTGAGCTGACTTTACATTGCTAAGAAGTAGGGCTGTTAATTTTGGCTTGTAATTGCAACTAAATGTCAAATAGAAATAAAAACAATAGAAAACAACCCCAAAACTTGCAATGATAAACCAACATAAAGTACCATGTTCCAGAAAATTTTTTATGTTCCAGCAGGGTCTGGAGACTCCCTTTCATTCATAAATCATGCTGGACATTAACGTCCTCTCTGTTTCCCACAGGTCTCTTGATACCTCATTTTTGTCACACATTCCCCCTATCCCCATTCTTTTCCTTACTCCTGCGTAGCTCTGGACATACCTTTCCATTTTCCAAGCAAGCTGACCTGGTATCAGTGCTGACGCTAATCTTGCTGGAACTGTATTGCCCCTGGAGGTCTGAGGGTGTGATCTAAAACTACCTTGTAGGAATGATAGGGTTAAAAAGGATTATGGGGTTCACAGGAAAGTATTCTGTGGGCAGGGATAAGGCACATCTCATCTACAGGATGTTCTTGTGTCATTAGTATCTTACATGTTGTCTTACAGGGCCAGTTAGAAATAGTTCTGCAGTCACCAGATTGGAAATGTTTTTAATCACAAACCATACTCTCTAAGCTTCTTTGTCCCATCTCCCTGAACAAACATGTGACAATTGATTAATATTAAACCAAGTGCTGTTTATTTAACTGATAAATGGAAAACACATTACTGGTTAACAGCTTTGTTTGGAAACAGTGTTTTAGAGGTGATCATGTAATAAAATGGGAGGAAACCCAAGTGGCAACATACAGCATTAAGGCTGAGGCTGGTAACAACTGCAGTCAGTCAGCTAGGCAAGGCTGTCCAAACTTACAGAGATGAGAACAGGGCTGTTTGATTTGGAGGTCAGGTCTGAAGCCATATTTTGTGATTGCACAATTGAATTTAACTCCTAGCTAACAAATAGACTTAGCATTTGAAGTCGCAAAGTCCATCTGTTCAGAGTCATCTCACAGGATCTGGCTGGGAAGTCTTACAAAGTAGGCTTTTGTTGCCACTGCAGTGCGGTTGATTTCGGAGAAGGCTTAAATGACATTGCAGAAGTCTTCCTTTCTAAGGGACAGCCAAAACTTCCTTGGCTCACCTGCCAGCTCTGTTCTGACTCGTGTGTCACACATCTGTCTGCTTGCACCACACTGTTGGATGACTCTGAGTTTATGGGAATATTTGTGACCACTCTTAATTGAGATGAAGGCTGCAACTCCAGCAGCCAACAGCAGACAAACATCGGCTGTCTAAAAGATATGTGCACTCTCTTTTACAAAAATGCATTATAGTTTCTGGCACTTCCTAGATGGCTGAGCTCAAGTGCTGGAAAATGTGAGGGTGGGACATCGTGACTCAGCTGTTTTCTGTATAGCATTCATTAATATCTTGTATATTTTTCTGCAAGGACAGTTATAAATAGTTTTGTAGTGATCAGATGAGAAACAGTAAGCACAATCCTTACTCAGCATCACTGGGAAATAAGCCTCCTATCATCCCTCCCCCCTTTCTTTTTCTGACACCCTTGTTCTTCCCTGACCACTTTTACTACTGGGATAGCGGCCCCAGTCCGGGTGATGGTGGTGCAGGGATTCCTCACCTAATGGGGTGAGCAGGAGGGCAAAGAACCATGAGGAATGCAAGGAAGCTGACTCTGCCCCCACCTCCACATGCCAGCTAGATCAAATGGCTATAGGTCTGATTCAGGGTCCCCTGAAGTCCATGCAAATATTTGTGTTGATTTCAGTGGCTTTGGATCACCACCTGTGTACACAGATGAAAGTAAGCTCTTTTTCCCCAAAAGGGACAAAGTCATGTTTTCCTTTTATAGAGAGAAGGGGAGTGCTGATACCATCTTCTCTGCTCTGCTCCTGGGACAGTCCGTCTAGATGTTGTTGTGTGTTCTGATCAGTTGTTAGAGTTCTAGCTGATCTGTAGAAAGTCTTCCTCATGTGTACCCCTCTGTTATTCTTGTTACGAGACAAAGGAATAATGCATAATGTTTTCTGCCGCATAGTTTTGAACGTTAAAGGGGCAATCTAAGACCGGAAATAATTTATTGCTTGTGTCCATTCCAAGAGAGGGAAGATTAAAGCCTTTATTACCCATGGCAGCTCTAAGTCAGTGTGAGTGGCAGAACACCTTAATTCTTTAAAAGCACATTCCACTTGTGCTACCATGCAATTTCTATTTTTTCTTTAAAGCCTTTGTACCTGAAAATTGTGTGGTTTAATTGATTTTTTTTCTTGGAAGAATACAGTTAAGGAATTCACAAACAAATAAACACTAAGGTAAGTTTACTGTTTCATAAGTCATTTAAGTTCATGTTCTGGCATCTCTCTAATAGCATGCACCCTCCCTCCCCTGTCATGATGCAGAATGTATCTTATTTTCAAAAGTCTGTTGCATGTTCTAGGCATCAGCACCAGTGCAAAACAAAAAAAAAAAAAAAAAAAAAAAAGAAAAAAGGGGTAAAAAGGTCAAGCCCCAGGGACTTGCATGATTTAAAAAAAAAAATTTTCTTCATAGCCCATGTTTTGTTAGTTTGATTGACTGCTGTTGAGGTAAAGGTCTGTATTTAATCCAGCTTCTTCACTTTAATTCTGTGGTTTAAAAATCTATCTATCTCAAAGGTTGATTAAGTCCCTCATTATAAAACCCTGATTTGAAACTTGGACCCTAAAACTTTCTTTTACATGTTGTCAAGGCCATAGTGAAATAGAAATTAAAAATATTATGGTAGTAATTCTGTGGGATTAAAAATCTATTCCATGTAGTTGTTTTTCAACAGGAAGGAAGAGATGACTTTCTTTTTTCTTTTCAAATGCAAAGGAGTTCAGTTATTCTACTCCTGGAGTATGTTTCTATTGATCTCTCATGAGCCATATCTAGGGGAAGTCTCTGGATAAAACACTTCTAAATAAAAAACTTGTAGTTTTGAGGGAAACATATAGTAACGGAGATTTCAGAACTCCTGCAAAGCTTTCGTAAGTGACAGTATTTTGATGAAGGCTAAGTTTCTGCGTTCTGGTTAATAATAGAAAATTTTCCAACTCTTTATGGAGTGCCAGTCTTTTGTGGGGCAAAGTCCTTCTAACACTCAGTAAGGGCTTCTGGAAGAAGTAGGCAAAGGTCTTGGCACCTCCCCTTAGCAAGAAGGAAATAGGAAGATCGCAACATGATAGAATATCTCCATGCATCCCCATTCTTTCCTTTGAGCAAGGAAATACCTCTTTTTTGCGCTTCACTGTTTAACCTGTTTTTCTGAAAACATCTGAAGTTGCTTTTTATCAGGCATAAGAGGAAGAAAACCCAGAAAGAACTGCTTCCTAAGTTTTTGTGGTAGTGGTGAAGGATTGCAGGAGGTGATGAAGGTGGGCATGCTTGAGTGGAAATCAGAAGAAATTAGGGAGATACTGGCAATAGGAACATGCAACAATGACAGATATGGAGGTCAGAGAACTGTTGTCCTGGTTTTGGCTGGGGTAGAGTTAATTTTCTTCCTAGTAGCTGGTATAGTGTTGTGTTTTGGATTTAGGATAAGAATAATGTTGCTAATACCCTCATGTTTTAGTTGTTGCCAAGTAGTGTTTATACTAGTCAAGGACTTTTCAGTTTCCCATGCTCTGCCAAGTGCACAAGAAACTGGGAAGGGGCACAGCCAGCTCAGATGACCCCAACTGGCCAAAGGGGTATTCCAGACCATATGACGTCATGCTCAGTATATAAGCTGGAGGGAGTTGGCCGGCAGGCAGTGATTGCTGCTTGGAGATGGGCTGGGCATCAGTCAGTGGGTGGCGAACCATTGATTGTGCATCACTTGTTTTGTTTATATTATTATTATTGTTGTTGTTATTATTAATGTTATTATTATTATTATTGAGAGGGGAACAGAACAGAGATGGCATATCTTTAAGGATGCGTTCCATAGAGCTCAAGAGCTCTCGATCCCCAGGTGTAAGAAATCAGGCAAGGAAGGGAAGAGACCAGCATGGCTGAGTTGAGACACGCTGGTCAAACTGAAGAGCAAGAGGGAACTGCACAGGCAGTGGAAGCAGGGACAAGTATCCTAGGAAGAGTATAGGGATGCTGCCTGGTTGTGTAGGGATGGGGTCAGGAGGGCCAAGGCATGTCTGGAGCTGAATTTGTCAAGGGATGCAATGAATAATAAGAAGGGCTTCTACAGGTGTATGTCAACCAGAAAAGGAAGGTTAAAGAAAGCATTCCTCCCTTGATGAACAAGAATGGCGAACTAGTATCATCAGATGAGGAGAAGGCTGAGGTACTCAACAACTTTTTTGCCTCAGTCTTCACTGATAACCTCTCTCCTCACTCCTCCCAAATCAATGGGCCACAACATGGTGACCAGGGCAGTAAAGCCCCTCCCCTGTAAGGGAAGATCAGGTTTGTGACCTCCTGAGGAACATGAACATACATAAGTCTATGAGACCTGATGAGATACACCCAGAGTCCCAAGGGAATTGGCTGAGGTAGTCGCCAAGACACTCTCCATGATATTTGAAAAGTCATGGCAGTCAGGTGAAATCCTTGGGGACTGGAAGAAGGGAAACATTGTGCTCATCTTTAAAAAGGGTTGAAAGGAGGATCCCAGGAACTACCGACCTGTCAGCCTCAACTCTGTGCTTGGGAAGTTCATGGAACAGATCCTCCTAGAAGTTATGCTGGAGCACATAGAGGATAGGGAGGTGATGTGAGACAGCCAGCATGGCTTCACCAAGTGCAAGGCCTGCCTGACCAACCTAGTGGCTTTCTATGATGGAATGACAGTATCAGTGGACAAGGGAAAACCAACGGATGTCATCTATCTGGACTCCTGTAAAGCCTTTGACACGGTCCCCCACAACATCCTTCTCTCTAAATTGGCAAGATACGGATTTGATGGGTGGACTGTTTGGTGCATACGGAATTGGTTGGATGGTGCCATCCAGAGGATAGTGGTCAAGGGCTCTATGTCCAAATGGAGACCGGTGACAAGTGGTATCTCTCAGGGATCCATGCTGGGACCTGTGATGTTTAATATTTTCATCAGTGACATAGACAGTGAGATTTAGTGCACCATCAGCAAGTTTTCAGATGACACCAAGCTGAGTGGTACAGCTGACATGCCAGAAGGATGGGATGCCATCCAAAGAGACCTGGACACGCTGGAGAGGTGGGCCTGTGTGAATGTCATGAGGTTCAACAAGGCCAAGTGCAAGGTCCTGCACCTGGGGTCAGGGTAACCCCCAGTATCAATACAGGCTGGGGGAAGAAGGGCCTGAGAGCAGCCCTGTGGAGAAAGACGTAGTGGTATTGATCTATGAAAAGCTGGACATGAGCCAACAATGTGCGCTTGCAGCCCAGAAGGCCAACCCTATCCTGGGCTGCATCAAAAGAAGCGTGGCCAGCAGGTCAAGGGAGGGGATTCTGCCCCTCTGCCCTGCTCTGGTGAGACCCTTCCTGGAGTACTGCATCCAGCTCTGGAGCGCTCAGCACAAGAAGGACATGGAACTGTTGGAGCGGGTCCAGAGGAGGGCTACTAAAATGATCCGAGGGCTGGAGCTCCTCTCCTATGAGGACAGGCTGAGAGAGTTGGGCTTGTTCAGCCTGGAGAAGAGAAGGCTGTGGGGAGACCTGATTGCAGCCTTTCAGTACTTAAAGGGAGCCTACAGGAAAGATGGGGACAATCTTTTTAGTAGGGCCAGCTATGACAGGACAAGGGGTAGTGGCTTTAAACTGAAGCAGGGTAGGTTTGGACTGGATATAAGGAAGAAATTTTTTAAATGAGGGTGATGAAACACTGGAACGGGTTGCCCAGAGAGGTGGTGGAGGCCCCATCCCTGGAAACATTCAAGGCCAGGTTGGACAGGACTCTGAGCAACCCAATCTAGTTAAAGATGTCCCTGCTTACTACAGGGGGTTGGACTAGATGACATCTAAAGGTCCCTTCCAACCCAAAGCATTCTATGATTCGATGATGATGACGAGGAGGATTATTATTATTATTTTCCTCTGTTGTTTTATTAAACTGTCTTTATCTCAACCCATGGGTTTTACTTTTTTTCTGATTCTCTCCCCCATCCTACCGGGGAGGGGGGGTGTGAGTGAGTGGCTGTGTGGTGTCTAGCTGCCTGCCAGGTTAAACCACAACAACTGAGGAGAGTCAAAGGTGACAGAAATTTAGAGAAGCATATGGGATAGAGAACAGCATCATTTGGAAGACAGGAGGGTAGGTTAATCACAGAGAGGGGAACAAGTGAATGTGAGGAATGAGATTTCTTGACCCAAGGGCCAAAATCCTGTTTAAACACAGGAGAAACATGAAGGATGGTTGGCTAAATATTGAATGAATACTTGGAGAAGGTGAGCACATAAAGTTGTGAGACATGACCTTGATCAGAGCAGAAATTGATGCCACGTGGTTTGTCTCAGGTTTCTGGAACAGTCAGGGCAGAAATTGCTGGCAGATGTCCTTGCTCTTAGGCTCTCCACAGACAACTCTTTACAATCCCCAGACCTCTGTGAACCACCTTCAAGGCCATCTCTGACACTGGCCAGAATCCCTGAGAGGTACTAAAGGTGAGGGTAGAAGTACATGCTGACCAGATGAAAGGGATGACGCCAAAAGACTGAAAGACCACTTTGGAGTTAATTATTGAGGTTTTTTTTTATTTATGTTACAGGTTAGAGAACAAGTAAGGGTTAGAATTATAGAGGTTTCACTTTATTTTCTGTGTTTTTTCAAGGACAGTTAGCTGAGGACCCAGCAAGCCTAATTTTTAAGCTCCTTACAAGTTCCAGAGAATTCTCAGACAGAACAGGAGAAACACTTCCCCTGTATTAAGTGTCTGGTGTAATTTTCCCTGTTTTCAAACCAGACTCTGTCTTCCTCATGCTGGTAAACTCTGCTACTTTTGGCCCAAATATTTTAGTTGCTTCTAAGGAAAGGCTGGTTGAAGCCCAGGCATACGGTAGGGAGTTGGTAGAGAGCACAGCAGATAGCAATGGCTCCAAGGTCTCAAAGGTAGCATGTAGTTGACATGTGACACATAAGTATGGAGAAATAGTTCACTTTGGCTGACGTTGGCTAGCTACTGCAGGTGTAGTCAAGCCACAGGGGAGAAGTAATGAAGGTAGAGTGAAGAGGCATAGGGGCACATTTTCCTGCCACAAACAGGGATGAACAAAGAAGCCCACTGATCTTGGTGCCACCTCCGTAGGACTACTCCTATGATTCTATTCTATGATTCTATGACTAGGTGAAACCAGCAGCATGTATTTGTGATCAGGTAGAAGACCAGACTAATAACAACATTGTTGACCCCATTCCTGGGCTGAACTTTGGTTGGAGGGGTGACCAAGTGTCAGGTTGTGCTTGTTGGCACAAATTATGAAGGAAGGGCTCAAGAAATGCCTTTGGACCCTGTCAGAGTAAGTTTTGTGTGTTGCTCTCAGAGCTTACAGATAAACCTATCTTCCTCACAGAACATGGGCCTTGATGGCCAGCTTGCTTTATCTACTGGAGACAATTGCTATTTGATTAAAGCATCCCAATGGTTCTGAGTCGAGTCAAACTTTTGACATAGGGCAGAGTCGGAGGTTTTAGAGTTGGCGAGGTACAAATATATCAGAAAGAAAAGACTGACAGTTGTGTGGCAAAGGTTTGAGAGTATCCCTAAGGCTACGTGTCAGTGAAAACATGGACTAAACTTGGCTTCATTTAAGGTGCTCTAAAGGCCTGCACTGTGAAGACAGATGAGGCATTTCACCCAAACACCATAACAAGAGAGATGCTTGGGAACACTCTGTTTTAGTAGTGTGGATATGACCAATGGGTAATTCACAGTGACTGCCAGAATCCCAGTGCTTTCTAAAGGAGTGATTTTAAAGATGGGAACAGTATATTACTGTGACAAAATGCATGTGCTGCCTTATCCAACTGTCTTAGCTCACAATCTATGCACATAAGAGACAAAAATAGGAGAGGTTAGAAATAATGTAAAGTGTCTAGCATATGACAAAAAAAGTTTGTAATGATTATGGGAAATAAAAGTGAAATATAACTATCTGATTATAAAATTACACAGTGGAAGGAGGATGACACTGGTAACCTACTGTGTTCAGTGAGCTGTTAATAATGGACAGTTACAGTCTTCTGTAAAAACTTAAGAGGCATGGCTGTAAATCTGGTTCAAGAAGAACATTGAAGATTGGCTAAATGTCACAGAGCCCTAATCTGTCTGGGGCATTTGGGGATAAGTTGGAGCTGGACTGTGCACAGGTCCAGCAACCTTGCAGACAAATAGAGATGGCCAGGTTGTCATGGCTAGGGTCTTGGCCCCAGGCACCCACAGGACCAAAACGTCATTCTTGACTCTCTCACACAAGTCACTGGGAAAGGGAGGGCTTGAAGTTATTGTTACCTCTCACTTTCCTGCTACCAGAGTTGCCTGAATATGCTTGCAAAATTATATTGTGCCCCAGTAAGACTATAATAACCTTCTACCTTCCTCGTGCTACTTCGGTATCAACTAGTCTCACTCTCTGTACCCACTCACCCTTGCCCCCCACTTGTCTAAGGGAAAGACAGTAGTGCTTCATATAAAGTAACTCTGTGTTCAAAATAAGAAACCACAGGCTTTTTTAATAATGTACTTTAGGCAGATGAGATATCCATAAAAAGACAAGCACATTTATTTAAAAGTAATCTCTGCCAGGGTGACATTTGCCAGTTTCTGGTAGGTTGGGGTTATTTTTGAGTGTGAAACTTTTCTCCCAGAAATGTAGAACTCTAGATGATTTTTTTGAGAAACAACAGTCAGATATTCAACAGATACTCCCAAATGTTGAAGTCTTCTGAAGGTCTGGTTTGGATGGTGGGGTGAGTGCAGGACATGGGCTCTTCTAAAAAGTATGACCTGAATCAGTAGTGAGGAGGTATCATTTCCATGCACATTGAAGAAGTCCTTCCTATAAGTCCAATCTTACAGTAGTGTTTGAACAGGCTCATCCTTGCAGACTCTTTCTGATTTACTCTAATAGTAGAAAAATTAAACTGAGGAAATGGTCCTTCAATACAAAAGGACACAGTTTGAAGGACAGCTACAGTTTCACATGTCAAAAATAACTGTGTAAAGGCCAAATAAATACCTGGAGTAATTACTCAGCAGGGTGGGCCTTGCAGGGAGTGGGGGGAAATAATTCTGGTGGCAGTCGCAGATAAGGAAGGTACGGGCAACCAAGGCATGATTCTTTAAGGATCACAGACTATTGCTTTGCAGAGTGGTCATAGTAAATCACTCCTTCCACCAATGCATATAGGGATATTAGGGGTTATAAAATTGATCAAAGAATTACGAGAGTAGCTCAAAATGAAGCTCCAACAGTAATCTAAAATGGTGAATTGAGTGAGACTGTGAAAATAAGAACTAGAAGGGAGAATTGAGCTGGATGGTCAGTATTTAAAAGCACAGATTCTAGAAGGAGACCTGTGACAAAAATTAGACTCAGGAAATATTTCACACTTCAGGAACACAGAAATACACAGCCTGATAAAGTAGTCTAGACTTGAGTCTTATGTAGGAAATTATTGTTTAGAATTATCTTTTCTCACCTCCCTTAAGATTCTGTGTTTGACTGAATTATTCCTGGCAGTTATTGGGAATCTAAGGTCTGGAAGTTCTTCTTTGCTAAAGAGATTTTTCTGCGACAATATTTTGCTACATTACCATCTTAGTTTTATTTTTGAATGTTCTTCCTGTCATTGTGGTGTACAAAATCAAAAATTAATGCAAGCATATTTAGATGACATGGAACTAGTGAATATACATAGAAAAATATGTCTTCATGTAAGCAAAGCTGTATTTAGAAAAGATAGTTAAAATGAAAACAAAAATAGTACATTTGTAATTGCACTATTTTTTCATGTTGAAAACTTAAAATGTTTTAGACATTGGACACACACATAGGAAAATGCAGTCTTGATTTCACACTGCAATATCTGTGAGTGGTTTCTCTCACATGAGTAATTACATTTCAATGTGTAAGACCCCAGTTCTGCAAACAATTCAGTGCACGACTTGGACACTTTTGTTTAGGAGGGGCATCAACCTAAATGAATTGCATATTTGGGGACAAATTACCAAAATGGGGTACAAAAGTTAAAGCTACTCACATATATATAGGTTCAGTGTAACTGCTCAGTTACAGACAGATATTTATGAGTCTAAGAATTTGTAGAAGAGGAGTATTAGATCTGGATCTTGTTTTAGATATACTGGTTCAGTTTATTACTTTGTCTGTCCAGAACTAAATGCATGTTTTAGATCTTAGGCCCTAATCTTGCAATTACTTAATGCATGTTTAATTTCACCATATTTGAAAAAGTTTTACGGCATGTTCATATTAGCAGGATAAGGTTCTCTGGGCAAGGGTGAAAACCTGACTTTCTCATTGAATTCCCATTAGTATCAGCAGAGTCAGGATTTGCACTGGTATCCGTGATATATGAGCTTCCATAAACCGTAAGGAATACATATATGCTTTTAAGTTTTCTTTGGGGACTTCCAGACCACTTCCCTGTAATCTTGTATTTTGTTTCAGACCTTGCTTTCTGGCATATTTCTACTCTAAAACTAAGATGCAAAAAGTTTATAGGAAGTAATAGCTACCTCATTTGTTGTCTGAATGATCATAGTAATGGGTCAGTAATCAGAGGAAGAGTACTGCATGCTTCTTATTGTACATCTGTGAATAACATTTTAGTTCACACATCCTTAACAGGCACCCAGATTGCTAATATCCACAGCTGATTGCAATGCTAGCTCTGAATAAAGAAAATGAAGGCTGGTTAGCTCAAGGCATGCTGGGAAGATAGAGCTTCTAAGAGGTTTTTTGGAGGATTGTCATGATTAAATGAGTGATTATTCCCTAATCTCAGTAATGAAGGAGTTATAAATTTATGAGATCTTGAAATGTAGAAACATGGAATAAATCAGGGTGGAAGGAGCTTCCTCCTCAAAACGGGGCCAGCTCTGACATCAGACCAGGTTGCTTAGAGCTTTATCCAGTCGGGTCTTCAAAACCTTCAACCTCCCCTAGGTCACCTGGTCCATTCCTTAACTGTCCTAATATGGAACACTTCTGTATGGAAGTAGGGACTGCTGAGCAGGGTTTATGTGCTTTCTTGGGGCATGCAGGGAACAAGAGAAAATGGCTTTCCCAGATGAAAGTTTCAACAACCAGGTTGAGAAGCACCCTGGGAGAGCACAGAGGAAAGAGAGGTGAGTCTTAATCTGTTTCTATGTGCCCTGTTTCTAAGGGTGATGGGAGGTTGGGTGTGGAGCAGCTGTAGGGTGCAATGGATGTGATTGTTCTCTGCTGTGGTACAAATAGTGTTTTGTGATGCCAATGCAATGGTGCCTGGAGAGCCAATTTCAAAGTAATGCAATTGAAATATCAAATAGTTAACAGGAAGGTTAGTGTCTACTCAGTATTAAAACTGAAAAACTATTCTTATGCAGCAAAGATAATAGGAGCCTGAGTGCCAAAAATCACACTAACATAGCAAAGCTAAATAGACACCACTCAGGTTTTAAAATAGTGGAAAAGAAAGTTGAATGCCATTCTGATAACCAGAAGGTGTTTAGTAGATCTACTGAATGGGACATAAATAGTCTTAAAAATGTGTGACTAATTTAATGGTGAGAAACCTACTAAGGATGTAATACAACAACAATACAGTTCCTAGTTTTTTGCCAAAACATACACGCAGTGCAAACAATCCTTTCAATGCCTTGTGGAAGAAAGTAAATGGGTTAGCAGAATTAGAATGTGCTGAATGAAGTCAGATGCCAGCTGACCGAAGTGATGGTATGGCCACCATATACATGGAGAAGAGGGAAGGAGGCAAAGCTATCGAGTTATCTCTTAGCCTGTGTGAAGAGCTGGAAAGGCCAAACCTAGATATTTTTTATTATTATTATTATTATTATTATTTTATTTTGTAACTTTTATTTTTTCCTCCATCCTATGGTTTTGGCATCTTGAGTTAGAATCTTCTCTTTGGGCAGATAAGTTCAAGTGCTTTCAGTGCAGGATTCCACTGACACATAAGGTGTACCAAAATCTCTTTGACTGGAAATAATGATTGATGATGTGCTTATTTGGGACAGAAATTATTATGTGTTATAAAAATCTATGTAATGTCTGCCAAGCAAAAAAAGCCTTAAATTGAGTGAGAACTAATATCCAATTGGGGTGAGTAAGACTGGTTATTTAGGAAACCTACTATGATTTGTGCGTCATGACAAAGGAATTTGACTGAACATAAGTAAGGTAATTGGACAAGTGGAAAGACTTCAAAAGAAAAAGGCCACCCAGAGATTCACAGACTCATGACAATTTCTAAGCAAACCTACTCCCTGATTTATCATAAATATTCCACTGACCATATTGCTAGGGGACAATAGCGAATGCTGCTGTGATTACAAGGGGGAGGACTTGTGGAACTGCCACAGAGGAGATGAAACTAATTTTCCTCAGTTTAATGAAGAGTCCAAGTTGATACAAATTTATGTGGATTAGAGACTACCCTTCTGAAAGAAGACAATCTGGAGGCATATCCTTTCAACACGCAGATTTAACTGCAATAGAACTATACCCAGATTGGGAAATATAACTGCTGGTTATTGGATTGACTTATGAGTGGTTTCATGAATATGTTTGTAAATCACTTGAGGTAAAAACAGACCATATACCACAGGAATATGATAGAAACTACTCTACAGATAGCCCTTTTAGCCTCAGAAAGCGTCCATGAAATTGAAAAAAACCCTTCAATTTGAAATCCTGGCTTGAAAAGGGCATGATTAGAATATCCATGATTAGGAGAGGAAACATGAAGTGGTCTATGAGGGCTCTTTTCAGGGAGATCCTTGCCTAAGCATAGATTTTTGCAAAGGTGTTGGAAGTGTAATGACACATGCTGAGATCGGGAGGGTGTCACTAGGTAGTGTCAAAATGTCCCCACACTGACTGTTGGAGAAGTGCTAATGGAATTTTAAATAATCTTTTTCTGCTCCTTAGGTCTCATAATGTGTAGCTTTCTTTACTCCAAGGACCCGAGCACATTATCAGGGTTTAAGCATTAACATGTTTCTAAGAAACAGAATGCTGGAAAACAATAAGTTGAAACAATAGGAAGATCTTGCTTGCTTTTGTTGAATCTGCTTCATAATTTGTATGGATTACATTATTTTTTTAATGAAAAAGGTCTTGTTTATATTTAAATTGCTGTATGGTACATTTCATAAAGCAACCGTTTATAGATTTGTAGTATAACCCTCCTTCCCCCGCACACAGGATTCCAGATGAATTAATAACTGATTGTATTCAGCAGTCCATAAATTTCTACTCTTTTTCAGCCAACCTCTTTTGAATATTTGCAATGGTTAGCAGAAATAGTTCAGTTATGAGAATATATTCTGGAGAGTTTAACAAATTTATTCACATGGAGCACTATTGCAAAACATATTGTACATCTCGCTGTACAAAGATGATGTTAGAGACTTAGGGGCAGAAGAACAAAAGTTTCAGTGCCAGAATGTAATGGGTTTCTTGAACCAAAGGTGGTTAACCATGGTTAGCCAAAAGAACTATACATCAGGAATGACAAATAGGGCAGAAAACTTACTCCAAGAATGCACAACAGTTACCGTCAGTGTGTCTGAGAATATTTCAAGCAAAGAAATAGGACTTCTGCTAAGGGAATAAGTTGATGATCTTAACAATGCCCTTTCTTATGAGCACTCATGGTGGTGAATTCTCTCAGAAGAGAACATTAGGAGTCACTGGCTTTCTGTTTCTTGAGAACAAATGTAAATGTAAAGCCAATGCAGCCATTAGAAATGGAAAGCCACAGGGACAGTAAGTATGAACCTCCAGCAGTGCTTCCACTTTCAGAGTTGGTTAGGCAGCCCCGTGAGCTTCAGAGTGCATAGTGGCACTGATGGTAAACTATGGAGGATCAGAGGTGATTATTGCTAATGGAGATCCAGAAGACATCGGTACAGTCTGCTTATGGGTATGGGGAATTTTAAGAGTTTACCCTCCCTTCTCTCACATAGCTATTGATTTGTGCTATACTGATTGTTTGAATTCACCTGTGGTAGTTGTTAGTTTTGGTTGAAACATTTGCTTTTCTTATCTAATTTTCCAAGTTTAAAAAATATCTGGAGAGCAAGGAGATATAATTTAGCTACTAAATCCAGTGACTGGGTCTTTTATGACCCAACCCATATCCTATGGCTAATGCCAGGAAATACCAGCACTCGTTTCTGTTACATTACAATGTCCAATATGCTGAAAGAATATTGTCTTTCATAAAATGAAACAATCTTTCAGCAGCTCCTCAAATAAGTCATATAACCAGTAATTTTTTGTTCCACAGTAAAGGCTGAGATGCTCACTTGGCAGTTCAGAATCGTCACCCAGCTTCTAAGCCACAAAAGCAGGGCTCTTTTAATGGGTAATCTATTGTTGCTCCAATACTACTGGTGCCCACTGGCAGAGGACTACTGGTGTCATGTAACCATAAGTATTTGTGTGAATGAACTCTAAGTTGTTAGTAGTTCCTCTGGCACATCACACCCCTTTTCAATGAAGCAATGTACCTATTTGGAAACAAAAAAAAAACAAAAACCAATCAATTTTAACTCTTCTGTGGTGTTCTGCCCATGCAGCTTCTCAGGTTCAAATAACTTTGCCTAGAAATATTTTCAAATATTTTTCAAGATATATTAGGACATAATTATGCTCATATCATATATGCCTGCATTCTTGATTGGTATTTTTAATATTATGAGACAGCTGCAATCTTTTCAGATAAATTTGTTCTTTAAAGTGTATCTGTGTGGTCTGCTGCAGAACACTGAAATTCCATTCTTTCTGCATGTGTATACATTCACCTTTGCTGAAAACCTTTAATATTAAATAAAACCTAAGTCCAACATTCTAGTAAAGAACAGTAGTAATTATATACCTAGAAAATAAGAAAGTTCAGACAGTATTTTCTGCTTGTAAATAAAAATGTCAGAAGCAGTTTCTCCCTTGCAGACATGGGAAAGAAAAGTAATTTCAAATCCTGCTGGATTCAGGTTCATGGATTGAAAGGTTTAAGTGTATCAACAATGTAGCAACATCTGTAACAACTGTAATGCTGAAAACAGTGTCTTTAACAGGGACAATAAACGTTTTGAGGGAGGAAAAGTTAATTTCAGAAAAATGCAAAACCAGTATACTCTATAACCAAACAAAATTTTCGCATGCTACAGCAACACAGACTTCAGCCTTCAGACACCAATGGAAATTTTCTTATCCCAGTTAAGAAAACAAGGTAAATGAAAGCACTTCTTATTTGTCTACCAGTTCTGAGATTTTTAGGAAAACAGTGAAAATTCCGCATGCAGTCTAAGAGATGAAGGATATACGTTATTTTGGGAGCCGGTGAGATAAACCAGAGAGTATTTAGTAGGTACTGCTGTATCAGGTCAGACAAAATCTACCTGCCCCAGCCTTCTGTTTCTGCCTGATGGCACATACTTAAGGAAAGCACATAAAAAGGTAGCATACAGACAGATACTTCCACTGGTACAACTCCCTGAGACAGAAGCTTACAAGCCCAGACACTGCATCTCTGTAATGGCATTTGATTTATTTGCGTATTACAAAAATATATCAAAATACTTCATGAGCTCATGTATGCAATTATTTTTTTCAAATTCTGCAGCAATGAGTTCCATAGATAAATTACACTTTACTAATTAAAATACTTCTTTTCGTTTACTTCAATCAGTTACTTAACAGTCTATTTTGATGACCCTTGGTTTTCTTTTTTTATTACAAACAGTGGTAATTGTGACTTTATAGAAGGTCTTACATGTCTTTGGCTCTCATTTGCCTCTCTTTCAAGGCTGAAGAGCTCTAGACAGATTTCTCCTCAAATATAGGCTACCCCATGCTTTTGATCCTTCTTGTCATCCTTTTTTGTACTGTTTCTAGTTCTGGCATATTCTTTTTGAGAAGAAGTCACCAGAAACCCTCACAGGGTGGCTTTATGATGTTTTCTGTTTCATTTTTGACAGCAGATGTTTAGGGAAGCGCATTAGAGAAAGTTATCATACAAAATCACTCTATTCTCCCAGTGCCTACAGTTTAGCTAGTAGCAGAATAGCTCTTTTGTCAGTCAGAAATGTCTACAGCAAAGGCTAACCCCAATTCTCTTACCCAATTTACTGTGTGGGCCTGCATTTTTCTGGGCAAAAATGGTTAGGTATAGAAAGAAATAAAAAATCAGGAACTCCTTAATTTAGAGGGAGGAAGCATTGTGAAACTATGGCCTAAGAAATACAGTCTAGATTAGAATTGTAGAAGTTGTTACTTTTTTTTTTTTTTTTTTTAAATAGTTAGTTGGGGCTGGAGGGGGGAGGTTCAGTGGTTCAACCCAAAATAAATAAGTACTTGCGGTCAGCCCAAAATCATATTTTTCTGTGAATTGAAACAAATAGTCATTGCCAATAGGAATGTTCAAACCCATATGGAGAAAATGCAGTTTCTAGGGTCTGATCTCAACAGCAGAGGTTCTCAACAAATAGTCACCTTTTGCACCATATGCTTTCATGACCCATTGTAACCCCGCATCCTGTTGCTGTGAATAGGAATAAAGGCTTTCCTATATATGTTTTCATTTTTCCTGTTTCTGAAAGAAATGAGACGTTGTTTAACAGCAAATCTAATTTGGATGTGATTATTACTGTTGAGAGAATAAGTGCCGGCTGGCTGGGGAAGGAGCCAAGAAAGGTTTCTAGCCACAAGCAGAGAAAACAGCAAGATAGGACTCAGCGACTCCATGCCCTTGCCAAAAGGGTAACACCAAGTTTGAGGGAAGGTGTCTCTCTCACAGACCTAAAGAAAAGACCTTTGCATATTGGGTACCGAAGTATGCCACTGATTAATTGCAGTCCCAAAAGAGTAAGCAAGTGGGAAGAGATCATAGGCATCTGGCATTTGTAATGCGAAGGTAGACAGGAAAGGCACCGGACTGTTTTTATTTCTTTAAACTTTTGTGTATCTGCAAAAGAAACAAGGGTTCATAATTTTTTCTGAGGGAGAAGATTCAGATGGTTTGCTCTATTTACTAGTACCGTCTTGGCTGGGGGGGGAGGGGGGTTTGAAGCAACTGGGAAGAAAGGCTGAGCCACTGTGTTTCCTCCACTGGTATTACAGCTGTATCCAACCCTGGGCAAAAATATATTAGTATAAGAAAAGTAAATAACTATACAATAACTGTGTGTTGGGGCTGGGGGGAGGTGGTGGGGAGGAGAGTGAGGAAATCAGGGTACAGATTTACTTTCCCCCCCCTTCTCCTGGTAGAGGACCACATCTGTAAGAAGTGCAAGCAAACTACAAGATCTTAGGCCCTGATAAGTAAGATATTTAACTCCACCCTGAAATTCCTCAGACTGCACACTGTCCCCAGGTTCCCATGTTCCTTGGAAATTTTCTTTGGCAAAATTTTTAATGACAGGGGAGAACAAGTGCAAGACAAAGTGAATGTAACAGAAGACTGCCAAAAATTAGTGTCCAGCGTATGCAGTCAATAGGTTGCATAACCTGCACGATTCTAAAAGTTATGTTTCACTTTAGATGCAGTGGGCTTGCTCTGAGTCAGTTATAATCTCTTCTGTACAGTTTACACCTCCACTGTATGCTTGTATCACTACAGTTGCAAAGAAACTACTGTTTGTGCTAAGCCAGTAGCTCTTGCTCTACATGCCTGGAGTAGTAGCATGACTGAGAACTAACCCCCAGTCAAGCTGAAATGGAGAGTGTTCAGTAGCTCACTACAGGACTGGGTTACTTATAAAAATAGAAAGCATTGCTTACAACAAAAGTTGTGATTGCCTATACACATCCATTAACTTATAAAGGTTATGAGGAACTCGCCATTGAAATTATTAAAATACTTCTGTTAGAAACATTTTTCCTTTGGAAAATTCAGCCAGAAGTAAAAACTGGATGTATTTTTTAATAGTTTTAGGTTTTTTTAAGAAAACACTAAAAAATCCCCTACAGAAAGCAAGTATCTTTGCAAAAAGTTGTTGTTTTTCAGTTTTTTTCTTGCCAAATCCCCAATTTTCTATCTCATAGTTTCAACAAAATTTTTTCAGGCAGCCCGAAGAGTAACAAAGATCAAACAAAATCTGTGAAGTGCTCTTAAAATTGAGAGGAGGGGTAAAGTCCTACAAAGAAAAAAAAAAAAAGTTAAGCGGTTTGGACCACAAAGGAATATTTGGGGAGTGTACTAAGACTTGTCTGTGTCTTGTTGATTTGCCCTGAAACTGCTAAACAGCTAATGAAGCAAAAGTTCAACTTGAACAGTTTAATCTAGAGCTGACTGAAAAAATACTTGGAGCAAAACATTTCAATATAAAATGGCTTTTTTCCAAAACCAGAACTTTCAGGAAAAGCTTTCGGTTTCTTCTAAATTTCCATTTTTTATTGGAACCAAATATTTTGGTCTTCTATTCCTCTCCTTTTTTTTTTTTTTTTTTTCCTTCCTCCCTGCACCCTACTTTCTTTTGCCACTGAATACAATATAAAGACTAATGTCTAGGGACTATTCACTCACAAAGTTTTCTTTAAGTTTTTTGTTTTCTTTTTTCATTTGTGACCTTCCAAAACATTCTCAACTTTGGAAATGTTGGAGAGTAATAAAAGAGGGGAAAAAATATATATTTATTTGTAACCCTGCAAATTTTTCAAAGTAGAGAAAGTTTTGAAAAGTTGCAGAACAGCAGATCTTCTGCTGAATAAAATTAATGATGTTCACAGAAAAAGAATGAGCTCAAAAATAGGAATTTAATTTAAAATTTAACAAAAACATCATACTTCAAGCCACATATGAAATAGCAATATCAATATCTTCTGTAAGAAATGTTTTTTCCAGAGTTATAGGCTTCAGTGTCAGGAAGTACCATCAGATTATCCAATTTTCCTGTAGATTGCATGTCAGCAGTTATTCCTGTTTGAGCTTACTAGCTGTGCCCAATTAGTATGGGACTTCTGCAGTTGCTAGTGGACCTCCATTTCGTTCATCTGCTTTCCAAGGTTGGCAGGTGTTGTTGACCACCACTTGAAATTTACCTAATAATCTTGCCATTGGCCAGCAAGTACTGGAGAGCTATTGGCATGCTATACATTTCCCTCAAATCTTGCAATGCATTTGCAGTAATGTCTGAATTTGAGTATTGGCATGCCTGGGCTCCTTCATAAAATCACAAGCATTTACGTTGGAAAAGACCTTTAAGATCATCAAGTCCAACCATTAACCTAGCACTGCCTATCTTTGGTACCAGGATTTGTGGCTGCAAAACAAACCCAAGGACCTGGATAAATGCTTAGGCATTTGGTCTGCGCTTGAACTCCAGCCTGCTGCAGATAAATTCCTGCCTGAGGCACCTCAGGTCTTTCTGTAATGTCATTCTTACTGCTGCACAGAGATATCCTCAGACATGAGCTTAAGTATTTTACTGACTCTAGACCTTATTTAATGTAAAATATCAGTCAGAAGAGTAATAGGGATTCTGGGAAAACAATAAACTGGCATGCTCTATGGACTAAGTGCAAATGAAATATGGGTGCTAATAGTAAGGTCACACTGACTGAAATGTCTGAAGCAGACCCCCAAAGAAAGATAGCGAATTACCACTGGAGCTTATGGAGTGAAGTTCAGGTATCAGGCTGTGAATGTGCCAGGCTCTCACTGAACTCTCACTACAAATGTCAAGGTTTCCAAGATTTGCAGATTGCCAATTGGCAAGGAACAACAGTATGGCACCATTGCCATGGTCCCACCACAATGAAATCCACTGACACTGATGGAAGTACTCTCTTCTGCTTCCCTTGACTGTGAACAACTTCGGTGTTCACCGTTACTGTTGTTTTTATTTGAGAATGGATAGTGGAAAGTCTGGGAGAAGAGTCAAGGGGCACAGAGACAACAGACAATGGAATGGGGCTATGGTTATGAAACAAACAGGAAAGATTTTTGTGGTATCCTGAATTTTAAAGAATGGGTGCAGGAAAAGTATGTCAAGAGAAGGCAACAAGTAACTGTGAGACTAGGAAGAAATCCAGGAATGATTCTAGATTTTAAACAGTATGTGATCAAGATTAAAGGCTAAAGGAAGAAAACAATTCAAAGGAGTAAGAGAATCAGACAGAAGAGCTTTTCGTAGTTGTGAGGAAGGAGGAAAAATATGTAGGAGAGAATTTAAAGCAGAGAAACATAACATAGGAAAGTAATGATTTGAGAAATGTGTGTCAAAGTTGATTCAGAAATAATAGCTTTGAGTAGGTGTGAAGGGAAGAAAAAAGATCACAGGAAGTGGCAGGGGATACAGAAAACACATGGGGATGAGAAAAGAGTCAGGAGTTCAGAGAAATATAACAAAGAATTGTGAGGAGGAATGTTTTTGGGTAAACGGCAGGCTGGTGTAGGCATGCAAAGAAGCCATTCTTTTTTTTTTTTTTTTCCCCTCTTACTTTTTCTCTGCTGTTTGTTTATATCCCACTGTGGGCAGTGGGATCTTTCTATCTCTGGGAATGCTGTTGAACCTCTAGCTTTGCTGATTTGATACCCATACCCACCACTGGAGGATTTGGTATGCAGAAACTACAATATGACTGTACATACTGTCAACGATGCGTGCTTAGCTAACAGCACAGGAATTAAGCCTAGACTGACTCTAGCAAATTAAGCAATGCCAGGGAATGTTCTTGAGAGCTGAAGACCACTTTTCTCTATTAAATTGTTAGCATGGATGCTGGCAACACTCTGACCCAGGTCAGATAGCACTTTCCTAGACAATTCCCAAGTATGGCTCAGGAGTCAGTGCATGCCAAGGGCAGTTCCCAGTAGGCAGTTTGGATGCACTCGTCCCAGTTTGGCGAGTAAGGGAAGTGAATGGGATTGAGGCAGCCTGTTCTGTGCCAGATGTGCTGTGGGCCAGGGAACATTCCTTAACACATTTAGTTTACTGGCATGGATGCAGCCAAAGAGTGCATGGTTTCCTCTCTTTGAAAGAGAGGATGTAGTGACTCCTTAGCTTAGAATAGGTCCGCTTCCTTTAGATAGGAAAAGGTAAAGAGTTAGAAAGCTGCTGGAAGAACAGCCCCAAGTTCCTGAAAAGGAAGAGGCAAGATACACACAGAACAGCAGAAGCACCTCCAGGCAATGGAAGAATGGGGGACTGTGAAATTAGAAGTGTCTGTATAAATCTTGGGGGAAAGGGGGCAGGGAGCAGGGAACCAAACTGAAGATAGAGCTGTATCTGGATGTGCTGAAACCATTGCCTGCCATGCTGAAAAGCATTAGTACTGCATTTGTACAGGTGATAACATATGGGGTCTTGTCCATGCCCATGCTCATAGGCACTAGGGAAGAATATTATACATGGAAATGGACAGTGTGACTTGTTTATCATCTTCTCTAATGGCTTCGGTCATGAAAGTACATGTAGTGAATTGTGGTGCTGCAGACAGGACATGCAGTCTAGAAGCAACATGA
>NW_009258756.1:2429932-2499684 GCF_000687185.1 Egretta garzetta
GTTAGGTACAACTAGACCTGGAAGTACGTGTGCAACTTTCAGGTCTCTCTTCACCTCCTGTTAGCATTAGTTAATGTCCACATGTTGAAGATGAAACATGCTTTATAAACTTATAATTAATGCATTTAAAAATTATTTTGTTTTACTGGCTTATGTAATTTGTGCCTTTGTGCTGAGATCCAGCCAGTCAGCTGAAATAAAATGTTGAGTAAAAACAACTTTTAATGTGAATACTGTGTCAATGAATACAGCCTTCTCTTGTGCCTTCTGTGTTAACAAGTAGAGTATAGAGGAAGGTTCCACACTTTTGCATGACATTGGAGAGTTTAACAATGGAGCTCAGTGCTGTGATCTTGTCAAATGAAATCCTCTGGACTTGTACTCTCCATCTGTTTCCATTCAGGTCAAGTGCACGTGCTTCTCATTTATTGCTGTCTGTCATCTGCATGACAGGAACACCTAGAGGCCCCACCTGAGATCAGCTCCTGATGATCCTAAATGCTGTGCAGAGACTCATACTAAGACACAACCATTAAATCGGAGAGTTTATAATCCAAATGGCTATCACAAAAAAAGGATGAAGTAAAATATCTTCAGGTGGAAGATCAAGAGCTACAATGCAAGCAGAGTAAGATGAAATCTTGGCCTCATGTTAAGGAGAGTTTTGTCATTCATTTCCATGTGATCTGGATTTCTTCCCTGGCTGACTTGTCCAAAACTACAAGGGAAGTCTGCATCAGAGACAGGAATTGAACCCTGAGTCCCTGTCCGGTGACATCGCCCTTCCCGCCAAAGGGGGAGGATGATTTAGGTATGCTCCATGGACAGCATGCTCAACAAAATTAATGGAAGTTGTGCACGTTGAGGGCCTACGTGCTTGGGCCATTCATCCCTTGTACATCCTTTCCCTTCACCTCTTGGTAGAACCTCTGAGTTCTGACTGTGAGAGATGAGTAAATTCAGCAGGTTCACAAAGAAGGCACATACAAACCTTTTGCAGCCTGAGTGTGAGCTTAGGGTTGGAAGGAATCCAAAACCTCAAAAGGAAATTCAGCTGAAATGACCAAGTTTTTGCCTGGTTTGGGGTCAAAACCTAGTGAAAACAACACTTCAGATGGTTTTTATATAAAAAAAACCATGAAGCCACCCAGGTTTATAGAAAACTACCTCAAATTTTCTTATTGTGAAGCCAGGTTCGGAAAGAAGGTATGGAAAATTGAGTAATACTGCTCAAGTTCCAAGTTGATGGCAAAGGTTCAAAATATTTTAAACCTGCTCCACTCTAGGTTCATTTCACTTCAGAAGCTTGGCATAAATCCAGCAGCTACCTAAAATGGTATAGTACCAAGATACTTACCAGACTTTTGTAGTCTCTTCTACCAAACCATTTGCTAAACTTTTTTTTTTTTTTTTTTTTTTTTTTTGGCATTTACGTTTAAAATTCCTTCCTCGGGGACTCACGTTGATCTTGTCAGAAAACTCATGACTTCCAATGTTCTTCGGAATTTTGTTCTCAAGAATTTTCATTCCAGACAAGTCCACCCCAGCAAAAGAAATAAAATACTAAGGCCTAAATAAAATCTATTCCAACAGTTGTCCTTAGTGACAGGCCACCACACTGTGCCTGTAAATAGACCAGACTATAGAAATGCAGAAAAAAAGTTATTTTGGTAGAGCTAGAGCTTATAAAGTCTTGTTCTTGCAACAGTTGACAGCTTTCAGCTTCATATTCTATGAGGCCCTTATTTTCTTGGTGGAATGTGAGACAATAATCCTTCCGGTGGACTAAAAATGTGTTTTCTGATAAAGATCTGCAAACAACAATATATTGGCCATTTAAGCACAGCAAGAGCCCTGGAAAAGAGCAAACTTACATCTTAAGAGAAAAGGGTCCTGGTTCAAATCTTACTGAAAATATGCACACTACTTTCTTCACAGAGAGTACTCTGCTTAAGTCCAAGCTAGATAGTCACTTGCTTGTAATTAAGTCAAGTGAAGAAAATCACTATAATTTCTATAAAATCTTTCTCCTTGGGAAACTCTACTAACAGTGACACAATAATGAAGCATTTGAAAAAGTAACAATCTGAATTTACTAAATGTGACTAAAAGCTCTTTTCTTAATGAAAAGGTGTATGCACAGACATACACCTTAGTGCTCTCTACAACTACCTGAAAGGAGATTGTAGTGAGGTGGGTGTCGGTCTCTTCTCTCAAGTAACTAGCGATAGGATGAGAGGAAAAGGCCTCAAGTTACATCAGGGGAGGTTTCAGTTGGATATCAGGAAAAAATTCTTTACTAGAAGAGCAGTCAAACATTGTAATAGGCTGCCCAGAGAGGTGGTCAAGTCACCATCCCTGGAGGTGTTCAAAAAAATGTGTAGACGTGGAACTTAGGGACATGGTTTAGTAGGCATGGTGGTGTTGGGTTGACGGTTGGACTTGATGGTCTTAGAGGTCCTTTCCAAGCTTAATGATTCTATGATTCTACTCTATATCTGAAGAATTCTGTGTAGAAGTTCTAATACCTCTGGTTCCTGTGCTGCCTGTTACCCATAGTGACCTAAGAAAAACTACTCCTCATGGCATTTGAGCAATGTTCTTATCACAAATGTGAATCAGGATAGTATCTTTAGTGCGGGAACAAAACACAAAAGCAGACAGCATGGAGATGAAAACTTCTGCATAAGGCAACACAATAGTTACTCTGGGTGTATATTTTTGTAGTCCTCTTGTTGTCTTTAGTCTTCTCTGAACCAAGAACAAGTTTTTCCTGGGAAAATCAACACTGTGTTTTCAGTTTTACTGAATTTAAAGTCTGCTAAAGTTCATAGTAGCTGTCACATTATATGAATATCATTCCTTCTGTTAGTCTCTCTTACAATGATGGGAAGCAAAATTAAGATGGAGGAAGAAGAAATAAGGAGGATATAAACTACAAGGGAACTAGGTGACACCTAAGCCATGGGAGAAGAGGACCCATCTTAGGTCATCTTACTTACATTTGTATTCTCTTTGCTGTCAGATAATACAGTAGCTGGTAGGATACAGGTGACCTAGGGAATTACCTGCAGTTGGACCCTACAAATATTACAAAAGAGGGATTTTGTCCAACCTATGAGAGTGATAAGTGCTTTGATAAGAAAACTTCTGATTTCATTTCAGTGCTACCATCTGGTGGGCAAAATGCAGACAGCAAAAATCACATTGTTATAACACTGGAACATTCTGATACAGTTAGTTTTTGTTTTATTTTGTGAAGGAAACATAAGATATTATTAAAACAACTTGAACATCTGGTTTGGGGATAAAGTCATTTTGCAGTGTTGCTGCCAAGCCTCGGGGCCAAGCGCAAAGAGAACAACCTTCTCTTCCAGCCTGTCCATAATGCATAACACCAAACTGTGAAATTTCAAGTCCAGCACAAATGAAGAACAAATATACTGGAGCTATAGCTGTACACATCTAGAGAAATTCACCTGATAGCTTGAAAGCCCGAGAACTGTATGAGACTAAAGCTGCAGAATTTTAAAAGCCAACAGCAGGGAAGGGGAATCATATTCATTTTAGAATGGGTAAGTTAAAGACAAAGTTACATCAGGCATTCTGAGGAAAAGAAGTGGAAAGGAAAATCACTAGGAAATCTTTGTAATTAGTTATTGAAAGGCTCTGTTAAGAAGCTGTAATAAGGAGCAGTGCTGTTTTCTTTGGTACACTTAGAACTTACAATGGGAAGGTGCAAACAAGGGTCAGATCCTATCTTCTCCAACTACTGCCTGAACTTTTGGGATCCAGAAGAAAAGGGACTACTTTTTCCAATTTTGTATTACTTACTTTCAAATTAATCTGGCCTCAAACCTCAAACATGTATGCAAACTTCTTGCCTGTTAAAATGTACATAACTGTCATAGCCACATGACTTTAATTTTTACAGAACCTTGGGAGAGAAAACACTTCTTCAGGGTTGATGTTCTAGTGCCATTAACCTTAGTGGGGCTGAGATCTTACCCCTGGCATTCTTCATCTTTCCTATACTATTATATTCCTATACCATACACCTATACTTTCCTATGCATTCTCAGATGTAAATAAGAACTAGCCGCTGATGTTTCAAATGCTTCCAGTCCCTGCTTGAATGCTCTCTTTGGCCATCTGCCTGCACCCAATAATGAACAGTCTTCAAAAATATGATTGAAGTTTTGTTATACTATCTGGGATCACTGTGACCTTTAACCTGGCATAAATTTATGAAAATGAAACCTTGCTTAGCAAAATTTAATCAATAATGGGTTTTTTGGAGCAGGTGTGAATACACCATTACTGGTCTCTGAGACTGATACATTAAACCCTTTGATTTAACTCTGCAGACTTTATATAATGATCTTCTGTCTTTAAGTGCTGATATTGGTATTTTTTGAGTCTTGGGTAATGTAAATCTACTACTCCAGAAGGTCAGCCAGTAGGTGACTTAATGTCTCTAAGAACTTCCACTAATGAGTACAACAGTAATTCATGATAATTTCAACCTTTTTAATAAGGTTCAGAGAGATCTGGTCAAGCATTCCAACACTCCAGCTTCATCAGGAAATTTATACTGCGGTTGAACGAGAATAAATAACTGTTTTCTGAGATTTGTCTCATATATTTCTCTTCTGAGTTTCTGCCAGCCTGTCAACTAGAACAAATATCCATTCTTCCAGTATAGATTAAAGTGACTTCTATTTTTCCTACTACAGTCTTGGCCCTTGACTTACAAGTGATAGTGATCAGATGCAAGAAAGACTGAGAGGAGTTACTGTGTTATATGTAAAGAAATGGAAACCATTTTGCGACTCTTGATAAAATATGTTCCCAAGGTTTCTGAGGCTTGAACCCCTCTACACATTTTATGTTGAAAATGTGAACACATATCAGAAATTCTCATATTTTAATGCCAGAAGAGAAGAAAGAACAATGGCAGTTCATTTAATCTGATTTCCTACAGCAAGTATTTCAAGAGCATATGGAAGTTTGGGGTGTGTTTTGGTTTGCCTTCTTTTTTTTTTTTTTTTTTGTAATGCAAGTATATTATGATTATTTGTGGGAAGATAACTTTCTGCAGTACCCCAGAAATTCAGCGATTTCTCCTATTAAGACCTTCTGTACATAAGAAATGGCACATACTGGCTCAGAGATGCTGCTTCTCCCATATACAGTGTTCTGTATTTTTTGAGGGGCAATACTGATTGGAACAACTTTTGCTAAATGCTGAGCTCAAAAGGACCTCGCCATCTACCTGGGAGTTTGATACTGTGTGCTTTCCCTGGGCTTAGACAGCTAACTAGGCATCTCTTGTCAGAGACAGGCTACTGTGCTAGACAGCTTATCTGAGCCTGTACAGGTGTTCTTGTGTTTCTTAGTATGCTTATGTGAGACCCAGTTACCCAAGAGGCAAGATTTTGCTTTCCTTTATGGCAAAATCACTTCAAAACTCCTGAGTCCAAAAGAGGAGCTGCTGCAATCCAGTATGGTACGGTCCTCCCACTGTGGGAAGCACGGCTGCCTGTCTCCCTGGACTGAGACCTCAGAAGACTCTGGGGGCCGGGAGCAGCTGCCTCACGCCAGAGGCCATATCCTGACTCCATGGTACTGGCTCTCGGTTCCAGCCGAATTCAAAGTTTACCATATGCCCTAACTCCCATAGGGATGGAGTCCTCTCATTGTGAGAGGCAAATGATTTTGGCTCCCCCTTATACTGAACTATACTGATTTCATCTTTCCCCCTTCATTTCAAGCCCTTCCCATATAACACCAGCCATAAATTATTCCTCAGGAATTCCTTTATTTAACATATTTCTTCTTTTTGATTGTTACAGTATCTTTGAGAAGGAGATCCAGTTCTAATCTGGAGACTTGATCTGATAAATCTTTTGTCCCCTCCTCAACATTCAGTGACCCTACTACATATGTGTGCGTGCATTTATTTATTCCTTGAGTCTGAGATAGGATAGTATGTGGCCAGGGAAAAGATGTAAATAACATGTCCAAAAGAAAAAGATAAAAAGAAAACTGTAAGGATTCCTTACTCGGGGTTTCGTGCCTTTTGAAGAAAAATTGGTTTTGACATTTTTCACAATTTTTGGCTTGCTCTTCATGGTAGTTTACAATAACCATTTTGAGCTAAGTATTCTTTTTAGAGCAGGACTAGAAACACCATATCTGTGTCAGGGTAAGGTGTTGGTAGTACTGTAGGAACAATATTCCCTTGAGATGATCCAGGAGATCTGCTAGGTTTTCCTTTTCATCATACCATTTTTTAAATGACCCACACAGATGGATACATGAAAGTTGTCCTGGGCTCTGGTCTTCCACAGGCAGCATGATTGTCACCATTGGAATGACCTGCTCCTTTATGAAGCTATTCTGACCTTCATAATTTGCTTCATCGCAGACCACAGTAATATCAATCTTGCTGCTAGTGTCTGTGTCATTAAGCGTACTCACAGATATTCCAAAAATAAGAAAATAGAGTTGCTTGCTTCCTCCACAGGGGGTCTAAGTTGATTTTTAAACAGAGTAGCGAAGATGGAGTCCTGCAAAGACTGTATATTTTTTGATATGTCTAGCAATACTAGATTTGAGAGAGGCAATTTCCTGTATTTAATGTTTTAGCATGCTGAGTGGTGAAGTAATGACTATTTTCAATAACAGCAATTTTTTTTCCAGTGGAAGCTCATTCCCTTTTCATACAGCAGCTGCTTCCTACAGGATGATTTTAAGGCTGTACACATTACAAAGAGGTATTGAAAGCAACAATGGCTGGATGTGCTTCAAGTATGTCAGAAGAGACTGGCCCTCAAAGTGCCTGGGATGGGTGGCATGGGATCAGAAGGTGCGGAATGGTACTCCTATTGGATCCAAAGCTGCAAAAGCCCATGGACCCTGGGCTTTTGTTATTAATCTGTGCATTAGCAATAATTTCACATATATTCTGCCAACTCACCAGCCTTGTCTGGTTCTAGGGTTCCTTCCACCAGATTTTTCAGTCTGTCTTCTGCAGCCCTTCTCTGGGGGATGGTTCCCACCTCCTATATGTCAGAATGGATATCAAGGCACTTACCTCAGTAAGCCAGCAGAGTTTATACAACATTCCCAGCAGGCTTCACTTTGGATAACAAGAATGGTTGTTTCTGGCAAGGACTAGTGGCCTGTGATACAGTCCTTTTAAAAAAGCTATGGTAAAATAGGGTTTACAGTGATACTGGCTATTGAGAATTTGATTTCTGTGGTGCTGTTAATAGATTTTTTTTTTTTCCTCCTTCAACTTTTTGTCTCTTAGCAATAGTATCCATTTATTTTATGAACTTATGAATGCTCTTATGATCCTTTTGTGGCCAGCAATGATGTCTGGCACTAGAATATTTGATTTTGGCCAGCAGAAGAGAAAGTGAAAATGTAACCTCCCTATAGAAATTGTAAAGATTTCAGGGGAGAAGATGTATTGAATATACAGATTACAGGAGAACCTTCCTATGTAACTGGCTGGTTTCCCAGGCTTTTGCTATTTGTGTAGTATATAATAAATGGCACTAGATCACCATTTACCTTCTTTCTGCTGATTTTTGTGAACAGTACCACAGCACGATGAGTGAAATTCTTGGATTCCTGCACTAGGTTTTTCAAGACCCAGTAGACTCTAGTGAAATTCTTTTTTTTTTTTTTCTGTAGCATCAAGCTATAGACACAAGCATTTCACCAGACCTATGGAATGCATTCTGACAACTTTACTGAGTTTGCCATTACACTTCAACTCTATAGATGAGAGAAAAAGGGGCATTTTTTAAAGTACTGTGTCCACTAATTCCAGTCTTGAGGCAGAAGTGGTTACAACTGTTGACATTTTCAATGTCAGTGGTATACAGGGTGAGTATATTCCTGTGGAAGTAGGTGATTTTGTTTGCATGTTGTCAGTAGGAACTAATCCATGGCATTTTACATACTTCTAGCTAGATCCCCTTTTACAGTAAGGATGAAGCTGGGGTGTTTGATTCATTGGAAAGCCAACAAATGGTCTGGGGCAAATCTTAAAGGAGTGCACTGAGATTCAGTGACTCTGTGCTTTGGGAGACTTGAACGCTTATCTTCACTAATCAAACTTGTGCTTAAAGGGTGGCATGATAATGAATTTTCCCTGTACCACTTCCTGATAATAATCCCATCTTTCCTAGCTTATTTAGAAGATGCAGATAATCCCAGTGAGATCAGAAGGTCTCCTTGCCTTCTTAACTATGTATGTAGGAGCAGGGCCTTGTGCATTAAAATCTGGTTGAAACACAGAAGGTTACATTATGTAAAGGACTAAAGAAGAGCAAATGACATTATGTCCAAAAAAAAAGGTATTTTCATGGACCTCTCACAAAAAAAAATCACTCAAGGATCCTGAGAGAGAACATTTGCATGTGTTGTATTTATACAGGCTTCTGTTATGACTAATAATTACACAGAAGCATCCTGGGACTGTACTTGCAATTGCACATACTCTTCCCTGTGCCTCTCTATTTTGAAATCAGTTAGAGCCTGAATCTGGGACAGAACCATTGACTTTCTTTAAATGTCAACTCAGTAGTTTGATTATTCATTTTTCACTAGTAATTTATTCAGAAGAGTGGACATCTCATTTTTTCTTTGGAAGTTCCTAATCTGGAATAAAAAAAAAAGAAGTTATGTAGTGTTACATATGATCTTGTATATTTGGTAGCATTTTTCCTCAGTTGCAGCACCATTCTTTGCTCCATAGGTAGTGTGTGGCCTCAGTGAAGCCTTCAAATCAGAGCTCAAACAGAAGATGAACTTCTGATCTATGCTTCATGCCTCAGGCCAAACTCTTTTAGAAGCCTTAATTAAAAAAAAAAATGGAGTGGGTAAAAGCTGCTTCTGACTTCACTGGACTTGGGATCAGGATGATGAGTATATAATATTTCCAGTGTAAACCCTTGTTTATACCTATGTTTTAACTATGTATGTAGATATAGTGACTTCATTTGCAACATAGGAATACTCAACAAGTCGCAGACATGTAACACAGACAGTAGACAAAACTACAAGCATGCAACTAAACTAAAAAAAAAGAAAGAACCATAGACAATACATTTCAATAGAGGCAAGATAAAGTTCAAAGAGAAAGCTAGACTCAGACATTCAGTTACAAGAGAGATTTATGACTGTACTGGAGAAATATTTAAATATGACAGTTCCCATGTTTATGAGCAAAATAGCAAGTTCCCATGCAGATAAATAAAATGCATTTTAATATTCTTACACTAGTCTCTGTTTATATGGGTTTATGCCAGAATTCAGAGTAACGATAAGGATTTGCTACTGCAAATAACTAAAGATTAATCCAGATGTTGGTGTTGGTTCTTAGAGGACTAGAAAGCAGATGTATTGAAAGCACTGAAGCTGCTGTTGATGGTTTCTTATCTTTAGTATTACATTTCGTAATGTGTGGTGGGGATGAAAGCAGTGCACAGAATGCATGAATGATATTTCAATAGTTGGTATGGAGCAGTTGGTAGGAAACAAAGTTTGTACTCAGTGGTAAATAATCTGAAAGTATCCAGCCTATGTTCAGTGCTTATGCAGAATTCTATGCATTTATTAAAAATCTGATTTTCCCTATGTCTTTTTTGTTGTTACAGGGGAAAACATAGTGGCTTTGCTGCTAAGACTTTTGTATTTACTGTATCTGCAAAAAAAGAGTGTTGTTTCAATTTGTGAACCTAAATGCCTTGTTACAGAATGGGATGGAATGTGATCATCTAAACTCTATTACAGATTACAGTATAATGTAGGGCAAAAGCTGCTGACTCCTAGTGCACAGAAGGATAGCTACTGCTCGTGGAGTGTAATTTCCTGGGAACAAGGGAAGCTAGAAGCACCATTCAGTCCCATAACCAGTTTGTGCTGCTGGATCAGATTTGCATGGTAGAAATAGCAATAGCAGCTAGAGGAGACCATGAAGGACAGAGAGTAGGGAATCCAGTGACAGGAGCACCAAAACTCCGCTCATTCTTCCAAAGCTTGAAACCTTCTAATTTCCAGCCTAAATTTAGTCCTAGCCAATTTACAACCACCAACACTGTTGTTGTCTTTAGATTTTCAAATTTCTTCTCTGTGTCTACTTTTGTACCTTCCCTTATGTGTGCTGAACTTACAATCACTGGGACATCGGGCAGCCTTTGTTTTGCTAGGCTGAACAACCCGTTGGTTTAGGTCCTCTTTTATGAAGCAGGCTCTGATCATCTGTGTGGCCATTCTCTGTACCTGCTTCATTTTCAATACATCTTTGTTGCACATGGGTGGTCAGAATTGTATTGTATTCACAATGGAGGCTTGCCAAAGCTTTTTGCAATGACGTTAATACTTCCCTTTCTTTAGCAAGACATGCTAGAATCATAGCTGTCATCTTCTTTGTGGCTGCATCTCATTAATGACTAATCATCAACTGTTTTGCTCTTCCCCTGTCCTGTTAGAGCTGTCCTAATAAAATCTGTAGTTGTGCACTGTAACTAATAAGATGGATTTTGTTGCAAAGCTATGCTTGGATATTGCCATAAAAGTTACAAATGAGAGGATCCTTCTGTTTGCATTTTTCAGGCAAAATTCACTGCTCACTCTAACCTCAGTAGCCAAAAGATTATTTTAATAGGTGTGGTATTTATGGTTAAAGAGTCAAACAAGTGAGATTGGTTTTGTGGTTGTTTTTCCCCCTCTTTCATCCTTTCCTATGATTATGACAAAAGATCCAGAGAGTAAGACGAGTAGAGTCAGCCTATGCCAGATGGTCCCACTTCCCACTTGATTTGGAGAGCAGAAAGGATTCATCAGCTGAGTAGCAGGACCACATTACATAGGTGTTCTACATCTTCCTCACAACCACTTGACTCCGTAACGAGCAAACTGCAGAATGCTCTGGTGGCAGGTCCTCACTTCATACCATGGTGCCTCTTGGCAACTGTACCCACAGTCACAGCTGGTGCCTGCTCAGCCATGCCTGCCTTTCCTCACACCTGCCTGCAGGAGCTACCTGGGCCAGCAGCATTATTTCTGAATGGGCATCAGTGCCCTTCTTAAGGAATATGCAAAACCTCACAGGCATGGTGGAACAGAAAAGCAGAAGTGCAGTGGAGTCTCCTCATTCTTTCACTAGCACACACCTTAATGTCCCCTGCTATACTAAATCACCATCTGCTCCCTAATGGGCCCCAACACCCATCTCTCAAATTTACAGCTCCAGAATGCAGCTATGTAATTGCAGAGATCATAGGATCATAGAATGGTTTGGTTTGGAAGGGACCTCTAAAGGTCATCTAGTCCAACTCCCCTAATGTGGACCATGTGTTGATTCATCTCATCCCTGGGAAACATATTTAAATCAATCTGTGTTGTTCTATATGTTGCAGTCATGATCATCACCGTAAGCTGGAGTTTGGGACATCTGAGTAATTGCTGCAAACTTTTACCAATAGTTCCATTAAAATGGTGGCACCAGGATCTGGTTCCTGGTTGATGTAATGCCCTGAGACTGTTTCCCTGTATTTTCAGGGAAAATGTGTCCATGTTACTTGCAAGGATTCTGGAGACACTGATCCTTCACAAGGAAATCGGAATCAGTGGAGAGACGGACTGGATCTTTTGTTAGTCTCTAAAGACATCTTCCTCTCCCCCTTAACCTCAGAACAACTGCAGGCATTTCCAGAGTGCATCCCAGTCTGCTTGGGCGTATCCTTCTCCAATAAAAATACAGGAAAGCAAGAGGAAACATTAGGCCAGAATATCTAACAGCCCACTAAGCCAGCCCTGAGGATAGCAGAGGGCCGGCAACAACAGCACACACTTCCCCCTGCCTTTGCCTCACTCTCCACTGGTTAGAGGATTTAAGAAGCCTGGATAATCCTGTGCCCCTACTTCCAGTGTTAGGAGCTTAAAATCCAGACAAAAAAAGCCCTAGTTAATGTCCTCAGAATGGATTAGGTGGAATCCCTTAGGATTCACTAGAACTCCATTAGGAATAGAGTTTATCTCTTCAGAGCCATTAATGCTGCTACTATTACTACTATAAACACAAATAATTGTAAGTGTCACAGCTTATACAGTATCTGAAGGACACCTAAGGCTGATATAAAATACTGTGTATATTTTGGATAACACTTCATCCAATATTTGATCTACTGCGTGTCCACTTTCCTTAGGGCATTTGTTCTTGATGGTTATTTTGTCACTGTAGCCCAAGTTGTTCTTTGAGGCATGATTCTCTGCCTTCCTCTCATGATTAATTTGTTTTGCTTTCCAGCTTTTTTTTCCTGTGGGTGGAAAATTCAGCCATCAGCAACAACTGACTCTCTTGCGTTTAAAACACAGGGCTCTCTTTTTGTGGTAAGACCACTGTGTTTGTGCAAAAGTAGCTTTACTGCTATGCTCACACTCCCATGATCCTGGAGCACTTGATCAAATCCCTCAGTGGTTTCTCTGCCACTGGAAGGTCCCTGTATTACACTGCTCATAGCTCCCAAAGGGCTGTTTCTCTAGCTAAGGAGCAGTAGGAGTATCAGGTCTTTCCAGTTACAGTGTCATTATCTCGCTACACCACCCAAGGCAGGGAGGTAAGCAGAGCGCTGCAATAGTCCCAAATTGCCATCCCCTATATTCAAGAAATCTTCCCAAAGGCTGCGAGGCCAGGTGTGAGGCATGTTTATGTCACTGGCCTGCTGCACGGTAGTCTTGCTGGAGCTGGCAGGCTGGTCTGGACTGTAAGTGTATTCTGAGAGGCAGGCAATTCAGAAACTCAGGAGCCACTTCTCTGTGTGCTGGCCACAATTCCTGCTTCCCCTGCCAATATGCTTATGGTTTGGCATTTGTAGACACACCGCAGCTGTCCAGTTGATAAACTGACACACTCTGGGTGGCCCTCATCTCTTGAGATTTTACAACTGCTGTTTGCTCCACCAGACATGAATTGAAGTCTTCCAAACTCTCCCACAGAGACTTTCCTGGTACTCTGGTGTCAAGTTCAGAACAAGAATCCGGAGCAGACATTTTATTCCTAATAACACTTGTTTTCCTACACTGCTGCTCTCCTTCAGCTAACTGGTGCCTGTGATGAACCCACATTCTGTTCACTGGTTCATCCTGCTCAGCAGTAGTCAGGAGTTATTTACGGTACCCTCCAATCCAGTAGCCCTCTACCTGTGAAGGAAAAAGGACTGTGTATGCTCTACAGTCAAACTTAGAATTACAGATCAAATATATTGCTGTGCATGCACATTTATGTGATCCTCGGGTCTCTTCCTGGTGTTTCCTGCATGTTCGTTGTCCAGGTGAAAGAAACAGCTATCACCCACTTATGTATAGTAAACCAACGCTGACAAATGCAATGTCCCTAGCAGAGATCTTGAGAAACAACTGCTGGGCTGTCTGCATTTAAGGTAAATTTTGTAGTAGCTTATGGTGATTGGTATGTGTCTTGGATCTCTTGTGCAGTTCTTGCTTTACTCACACTTTACTTCTGGAATATGTAGCTACTTCATCTAGTAGAAAAGGAGAAAAAAAAGATTGAACACCCACAGGAGGTGATGTTTCAAGCACAAGGAACTGAAATAGTTTCAGGTTTTAGTGGCCACCATCAAAATCTTGTCAGTATTGTTCTTTTCTAGCTCCCGCACCACAGTATTGAGGTAACAGTGAAAATAGATTTACAGATAACTCTAATTTCATGCCAGATTGATACCATAGTAGAGCAACTGTTGGACTGCAGACAGAAGGAGAGGTATTCATTTCCGCTTGCTTCTGCAGTAGATTCATTGAAATGTGTTAGCTCAGCTGTGTGCATATATGCTGATGTAATCAAGCCAGGTGCATGCACAGGATTTTCTAACAGGAGGTGGAGATGAGTCTGGATCACGTAAAGAGGAGATGGAGAGCTGTGCAGGATGCTTAAAGGTCACAAGGATGCTTAACATTTTGTACCAGACATGTGAGGAGGGAAAATAGCACAGGGGCATGGAGTCGTTAATAGACTGAATGGCAAGAGGGGTACGAGTTAGGCATTTAAAGGTCCGGAGTCCCAGATCATGTATGGTGCAAGGGAGAGGGGAAGGAACTCTGCCTCTCTGTGAGTTTAGAAAAGATTAGGCAACCTGAGCTACTTATAGCGAAGGCAGGCAATGGAGTAAGGATTAGCTAGGGAACATTTTACTATGCCACTTAAACCTGACCAGACTTTTTAGTAGGCAAACATTTGCTTCCAGCAAAACAGACCCAGAAGCAGCTCTCGTAAAATGTGTAAGGTTTTTCTCAGTCATCCAAATACTGCATTCTAGTTCAGTCTGTTGTTTTTTAAGGGAATGTGGTTTTCCTTTGCCTTCTCAGGAGCAGAGAGAGATATGGGACAAGGGTGTACAAGAGGACACGCGGATAAACAAGGCTGAGCTTGTAGAGAACGCTCTCCAGCTTGATTCCTGCCACCAGAGACTTGTATACCGTTAAACTTCCTAGATAGCCTCTCAGATTGTATAAGTGAAAAAGATATTACATAAACTGCCAGCATTTTTCTCTTTTTCACTTGGAGAACCACCCTTGTGGGACAGTTTTAAGGAATTTAGTAGGGTTGGCTCTAATAGGTTTCTGCGGATAGTACTCTAAAAATACAGACAGAAGAGGAAGCAATGCTCTTTTTTTTGTTTTTTTTTTTAAACAGTTATAGAATTCTACAAAAGGGATACAATTCTTTTAAAAATTTTATAGGATACTGTAGGAAACCTTTCCATTTTCATTGCATTCTATTATATTTTCAGTACAGAGAAGGTGCCGTCAGGTATTTTCAGCGGAAGTGGGTATGTTCTTTCAGGTCTCACCAAAAACTACTTGCATTATGTGCTTAATCCCCAACCTTCCTGTGACCTGATAACTACAGGCTGCTCCAGTTTTGCATTCTTAACAACAGTCTGCCACTTTGACAGGGACTGTTATTCTGTCCCTAAAAGAAATGACAAATTGCTGCAGCTCCAGGAAGCCTGCTTGTCCAACTGCAAGTTCACTGATAGAGTAGCTGAACGAGGAAGCTAAGTCACATGCTTCCGTGCTGGTCATCAAGAGTGGCCATGACAAATGAATATCACCTTTGATGACCCCAAGCAATAACTCCCTATGTTCACCCTTTCTTCTGGATCACAACTGCGGTCTCTTAATTTTGACATCTCATGAATGGCTTCAGTTCAGATCCCAGTGGCAATAGTCTGAGATAGAAATCCCTTTTTTCTAGTTTCAGTAGAAGTTTTATGATCCATGAATACTTGCATGAAATCCAAATCCAGTTAATTTAGTTTCCAGGTTATATGGAGGTCTGAGATCAGTTTCTCCCAAAGAAGTGGAGTTTGACATACCAAGTAATGGGCATGAAAAGCACCACCCTCATTTGTTTCAAGCTAGAAGCTGCCACACTAGTGCCTAGCACTGACCTCCATGGAGGATGCGGGCAATGCGTGGCCTCCCACAGAGCTCTGCCACCAGGTCACATAGGAAAGCCCTGGCTCTTACCTGTCCCACATCAGCTTTCTCTCTTGTTCTCCCATGGGGTTGCTCAAAATCAACTGAATTATGCAATGAAAGCTGACCGAGGTCTCTATTAGTAAATCCAGTATTACAGGCCTTTGCATAATAATTCCAGGACCAGTCTTTATCTCCATCTTCCAAGAAATTTGCTAACTAATGATTATGACACCTCCGCAGAATGACTTTTCCAGATCAGTGATCATTCCCGATGAAGGTTTCGTCTGTCACTGAATGGTTACAGTAACTTCAGAAATAATTTCTTCTATCCCTTCTTGCCTACACCAGTTTGGTATTACCGGTGTTGCTTCCAAGGTCAAAGGTATACCAGCATTCATTTTCATGAGAATCACTAGAAACCTCTTAAACAAGTGACCTCATAAATTACAATCTTTGTCAAAGGCGTTTGGAGGAGATTGGTACCGTAGACACATACACACACACTCTGCAGCTGGGAAAAAAAGGCTCTTCTTGTCACTCTTCTTCATGTATATTTTTTGTAGCCAAAAACTAGAGTGGGAAAGGAAAAGATAACATCTGAGTTGGGATGACCAAAGTACATAGAGAGAACAATTTAGTCTCTTAAAACAATGCAAGAAGTTAGATTCCAGTAGTAATTCAAGTGAAGGCAGGGGGTTGGGCCACATCCAAACATCTATGCAGTCCCAGTGACCCAAGCTATCACATGCGATATACCTCACTTCTTTATTTGCTTGTTTATTCTGAATGACTACAAGGGCACTTGATGTGATAAAATGTGGACGATGTCCTGAGTTCAGCTGGAGAGAGTTAGGTTATTATCTTTCTGGGGCTTCTCCCTGCAGTAATGATGATACCCGTTTGGGGGTTAATTTTCTGTTGAATAAGCACGTCAGATTTTAAGGCACTGGTCCAGACTGTAAACAACTCAGTCTCTTTGGAGCCTGCTTTGGCAGCTCAGCTGAGGTTACTATTTGTATTAAAATATTTGCTAACCTATTCTTCATAAAGCCAGGTATGTTTCCATGAAAAGGAGAGGCAATGTTGACATCTGTCCTCTTGCCAGCAGCAGCAATCACGTTACCTTGTTATCTCAGCTAGCTCTCCCCCATGCTGATGCACTAAATAAGGGACTGCTGAAATTCTGGCCTGGGGCTGATTACATTTCTGCTCCACGCACAACTCTGGGTACCTGTGCAAAAGGCAGGAGCAGCTCTGTCCCACCGTTCCAGTGGTGCCAAGATCAGAAGAAACCTTACTGCTGAGAGAAATCAGTATTAGAAAGCCCTGGAACGTAAATTTTACATGAGGTAGAGATTTTTCACATGTGGCTGACAAGCAATTTAAAGCACTAAGGAGAGTTCAAGAAGGAGTTAAGTGGTCCACGTAGATATACAGATACTAGAATAATTTGGATGCATTTAGGGCGCAGGATAGACAAAGAATTCATCTCGTCCCCAAGCTGCTTGGAGCCGTGACTACATTTTGGTTCTCAGCTTGTACAGAGTTTTCTATAGCGAGACTATCCCCAACTATAATAGATCATTGTAATAGCTCTGTTCATATTACGAGGTTGGGGAGTGGAAAGCAAACAATCTAAACAATGTAAGACCACCACAATTACTTCAATTGTTTTTATAGGTTACCCATAAAATTGTGGGCACTTTTCAGGCACAGAAAAAGGCATAGGCTTGAACTTAGATCTTAAAGCCCAAGGCTCTAGCCCAGTGTGTGCTCCTTGCATTCTCAAATCTCCCATTGACTGCAGTAGTAGATCTAGGATAAAACGCAGGAAGTTCAGGATTATTGTTTATGCTCCAATTTGTAGATTTGTATCAGAAATTACATGACCAGCAGGACCGAGGAAGTCATCCTTCCCCTATACTGGACATTGGTGAGGCCACACCTTGAATACTGTGTTCAGTTTGGGGCCCCTTACTACAGAAGGACATTGAGGCACTGAAGAATGTCCAGAGAAGGGCAACAAAGCTGGTGAGGGGTCTGGAGCACAAGTCTTATGAGGAGCAGCTGAGGGAACCGGGGTTGTTTAGCCTGGAGAAGAGAAGGCTGAGGGGAGACCTTATTGCCCTCTACAACTCCCTGAAAGGAGGCTGTAGTGAGGTGGGTGTTGGTCTCTTCTCCCAAGTAACAAGGATAGGACTAGAGGAAATGGCCTCAAGTTGACAGGGGAGATTTAGATTACATATTAGGAAAAATTTCTTCACTGAAAGGGTTGTCAAGCATTGGAACAGGCTACCCAGGGAAGTGGTTGATTCTCCATTCCTGGAGAGCATACACAAGGTGCTTAGAAACATGGTTAGTAGTGGGAAGGTAGCGTTGGACTTGATGATCTTAAAGGTCTTTTCCAACCAAATGATTCTATGATTAAATGAGGTGTTTGCAAGAAGAAAAAGGACTAGCTTCTGGGGCAGAGAAGGTTGCTGTCCCTTTTGTATGAATGTGCAATCTAAAGGCATAGGAGTTTTTATCTGGTTGGGCTTTTTTGCCTTTTGATACTTCCTTTTGCCATTGAGTAGTTAGTGATAACTTTACTTTGCTTCCTGTTCTACATTTCTTTGCATTTGATATACAGTTCAAAGTCTGATGAAGAAATACTAGAAATAATCAATTTGTACCCACAAACAAGGAGTTAAATCAGGCACTCTATTGTCTGGTTTTTGAATGTTGGTAGATTTACACCTATAACTCAGAGAATTTTTTATTTGAAATAGGTAAGAATTTTCAAAGCACCTGGGGCTGGCATCATCCTGCTCCCACCAAAGTGAAAGGTTAATGCTTCCACTCACTTCAATAGGAGCAAAGGCAGATAAATGATGAGCACATATGGGAGCATTCCCTGTCAAGCAATTAGGACTAAGCATGCTGCTGGCCAGATCCTGAAGTGGTTTATCAACTAATGAAAATTGATGTGTATTCAGATTACTCAGTGTAGCTGGATCAATTTATATCTGACCCTCTGGTCTGGGAATTCCTAGTGACAGTATTGATATAGCTATTATGGGTTAAGTATACAGGCAAAATCAGTTTTGTGGGAAGAGGTGATATGTTTGTTACTCCAGCTCCATTGCTGGAAAATCAGACAACCTTCAGGGCATATAAAACCCTGGTTCCATTTCATACTTGAAGGCTGGCCCATATTTCTGAAGGCACACTTGTTTTTTTCTAATGGTATTAGCTGGACTGATGGGAGACACTATCTTTCTCTGAAAACTTAGATATGGACATTTCTTCAAGATATGACTGTCTGTTGCAGCTCTTTCTCAGATATCTCTCTAGCACAAGGCAGACTTTTTTTTTTCCACTCACTATTCACTGCTGTTAATTTCTGCCCTTTTTCTCCTCCTCTTCCCACTTCTGCCCATTCCCATCCATTATGGTTGCCTTCTTGTAATCATCATGCTGAACTCCTATTTAACTTTTTCCCTTATTTGGTGGTATGGATGGGCTTGCTCCACAAAAGACAAAGCACTCCACAGTATCTTTATTATTGTGTTTTGACATTTTTTGATTCTCATGTAATTATAGGCTGAGTTACTTTGATATGGACCTGATCCAACATCTAAGTATTTTATTGGTTTGCATACTGTCAGTGTTAAAAATTACTTTTTTCTTTTAAAGAGACAAACTTCCCTTATTTTTTCCCATCTTGTTTTCATTAGCTTTTCTTGACAGTAGGTCAGGTCAGGTGCTTTGCCGTCTCTGCTGTTTCTGTCATCTCTTAATGTTGAACCTGACTTTTACAGAGGCTGTTGTTCTTATCTTTGAGCTTTCAGAGCAATGTTTGTATGTGGGGTAGATTTTTTTTTCTCTCTCTGTCTTCTTTGCTGTCTCTGCTTCTTGTCTTGTTGGTTTGTCTTTGGCTTTTGTCTTTGTGCTTTTTTGGCTCGGCTGTTCAGTAGCAGAGGCAAAGTTATTGTTATCTCTGGCTGAGAGAAAATACAAGATGGAGAGATGCTTCTTTCTTCTACAGTTTAGTTTGATGCAAGGTCTTCCATTATGAGCCTGATTTTGAATCCCACCCTGACTTTTTCAAGCTGAAATTAATCCACCTGAAATTGCACAGGCAAGCTTCTATGTCAGACTACAATTTTTCAGGAGAACTTGACTGATACTAGGCAAAACATTTGGGAGATAGGAATATATTTTTAAAAGTGGGGTGATCTCATTTTTTGGATAATTTCCTAATGTTTATTTTAAAGAAATGTCATGACTCAAAACTATCTTGACCGAGAAACTCCAAATTTGGGTTACTTTGTTGTCCCTGGCAAGGATAGGTGCTTTGGATTCAGTTTGGAAGGTATGGGGGGGTTATAATTTAGATATTAGTAACAACAATGTCCACATACATTAGAAACACATTGGTTCCCTGAATACCACATTCTGGCTTGCGCATTGTTTATAAACCACATACCAACAGCCTTTGTGCTCTTTAAGCAGTATGCAGTACTATACACTCTTTAGGAAGCACATAGCCAAAGGCTACCAGATGCCTGAACAGTTGCTATTATATCCATGAAGCAGGATGTAAGAAGCACTCAGTTTGAAGCATCTTCTGATCTCCACAGGAGTTTCTACAGTCTGTCAACTTCATGGGCATTCTCAGGATTGTGCTGGCTGAGAAGACCCCTCAGTGCCTCTCTGGGCATATCCCAAAAGTGAGGTCTCAATGCAGCCTTCTCCTAGCCTAACGCTTGATTGTGAGTATCTCTCTGCATTAACTATGGCTTTTAGGGAGGCACTTACACGTTCCTCTTAAGCCCCAGAATGCTGAAATGTGGAAGTTCCCTAATCTAGGATTAAGTCCAAGTTAAAAACAGTAGTTAAAAGGGCAGGTGGGGACATGGAACTGCTTGTGGATAAAAGAGTAATCTTGAAATAATGTCATTACCTGAACTCCTCAGTTACTGGCAAATACACATATGGAAAATACAGAATTAGTGTGAACTGCCCCTAAGCATCTGGATAGAGAAAATGACTTTGTTATGGCTGAATCTTAGTACATTCAAAGTTGGTCTGCCATGTAAGATCTGCCCAGCTTCTAAATTTTCTTGTCCATAGTTCCTGGAGTCCCAAGTCTGTCTTTTGAGGTTCTGCTCTTAATCAGAACTGATGTAGGTCAGGCAAGTACTTTATTAACTGGTGTTACTATGGAATACACTAGGACTTCTTAAGAACGAGCTTCGAGTGAGCTTCGATTCCACTGAAATATCAAGGCGGCAAACTTGGCCTCCAGCTGCAGATGAGTGCCAGCAGGAAGAGTCAGGTTGTGGGAGTAGGGAATTCAGCAGAGGTTGCAAAACTTACCCAAGATGGCCAAAGTAGCCCTTACTAAGCTCCTTGCTGGCACAGTGAGAGAGCTACCAGTGCACAAGCAATAAGTATGTTTACATTACAAAACCATTCTGTCTGCCATGTAGTGAAATGCTGAAACATTTTGAAATTCCTCTAATAGCAGTACCTTTATTCATGAGTCTGGGATATTGTACCACCTAGAAAGACCCTAGTCCAGACTTATTCAGGATTTAAATACTCACAGTAATTAAATCAAACTAGTGAAATCAAACCCACTTCCAAAAAAGGAGACCAACACACCTCCAAAATACCACTTTGAATGCTTCTTTTTTGGACGTCCCAGTAGTCACGGGGAAAGTGGTGAAACTGGATATGAAATTCTGTTTCTGAAATCCTCTGCAGAGCAGTGAACTGGTGAGGAAGATAAGTCGTCGTCTTGTGAAATGCGTGTATTTTGGTATTTTGTATCCAAGACCTCTGTTCCGCTCTGGATGAATGAGAAACAAATTTATTAGATGAGCAAAGTGGGTAGTGGGTACCTTTCCAGTAGAGACCTTGTGTAATCCAGTGATTAGATTTGGGATAAGTTGTCCAGGCAAAAGGTGAATGAAGCCAATAAATTTAAGTGCATCTTCTGAGTAGCACTAACTACCTTTTACCTTTGGGAGGGTGAATTTTTTGACAGGTTAGGTTTTTCTAGAACATGGAATATATCCTTCCTCCAAAATCAGTCTCAACTGTGTTTGCTGTCTCTTTCAAGCAACATCAGAAACACTTTGGGGATAAAGGATCATTTTCTAGAGAATACTTTGGTAAGAGGAGGGGTCTCTAGCTGAATATGACAATAGTCAACATAGTTCCTTGTGTACTTCACAGTTAAGAAATCTTATTGAAAGTTCAAAGGATTGGATTAAATTCCTCTTGGATTTCCTGTGATAATCTCAGTTGGATCATCTGCTCTTACATGTTAGAGCTCTACAGTGTCTGACTCTGTTAAGGAAAAATGACATTTATTAGACACAACTTTCCTTTACAAACCTTCCTCATCTGGCTGGGACAATACGTGCTATTTAAAGGGCTGTATTTCGGTTAATGAGAATTTTGTATAGTGAAACAAAATATAATATCAGATGGGAAGGAATGAACTGCATTAGCCCCTTACTTTAAAAAAAAAAAAAAAAAAAGGTGGTGATTTTGGACCTGGCTTCTCTCTCTCCATGTGTTAGAGCCCATTTAATGTGTACTGCGATTTCAGTTGTTATTAGCAAAGGTTAAATTCATCCTGCCTTCAATTGCTGCAGGATTTGGTTTGAAACACTCATGTATTATCCAAATTCTTTACCAGGAAGCTCAGGAGTAGTTGCACAGAACAATAGTTTTCAGCACCTGTGTGCCAATCTGAAGGTCCAAAAGCAGGTTCCTGGCAAGTAATTTGGTGAACATTAAGGTCCTTGCTTGTATTTCAGGAGATGTGGTTTGTGAGTATTGAAGGACAGGACATCAATCAAATGGACCAATACTTCTTTTGGGCAGAAGAGTTATTCTTTGCATTAGCTCTTAGTATCTTTATTGGCATCCCCCATTAGCTATTTTTTAAGGGCATCTATACTTTGGGAAGAATGTTTATATGTTTGTTGTGTTAAAATCTAAGTAGGCAAGTACTAAATGTTCAGCTGATAGAGATCATCCTAGCCCCACTGATATTAAATTTACTCAGCTAAGCATCTGTTCTGGTCTGTGTGAAGTCATTGGAAGTTTTGCTGTTGACTTTAGAGGACCAGATTTCACTCACTCTTTTAAATATTTAAACAACTATATTTAGGAATTGTGACCTTGGTGAGTACTTTGAATACACCTGATAAAGGAAATAAGTTTTTGATGTGTTGTACTATGCGGTAAGAATGGATACATTGCTATTTTGTTTGGTTTACTTTATTTTTATAGAGTACTTGAGGAGAAATCCATAAATTTAAGTATTTTAGTCTACTAGTTAAGCAAGTGTAGTGAACTCTTCTGGGTCAGAGCTTCTTGTTTCCTCTGTTTCTAATGCAGAAGTTTTCTTGTACAGATTTACCTATATGACAGAGACAAGGTTGCTATTTCTGTCTACTAGCAGATGTGGATTTTGCTTGAGGAAGGTTAAGTGACTGATAGTGATCTATGTCATGACTCAAACACCAGTATGGAAGAAAGTTTGTGCTGGCTTCCCTGAAAGAATGCCTTTGCTGATTTTTATAGGCTTCATCCAAAACCCAATAAGAGAACTCTTCAGTGCCATTAGAGAGGCAGAAGCATTTCCAAGAAAAAGGAAAATTTGAAAATCTGCATTTTCAGCAGTGACTAGTATTGGTTATTCCTCAGTTTCAAAGTTCACAAGCAGAGAATTCAAAGGAAAATTTGGAAGGAAATCCAAATGAAAAGGGGCCCCAGTTTCAGGTTGTTGGTACTTTCTGCTTTTCAAACTCCTCTTTTGAAGTGTCTCCAGTCAGGCATCTGAATTGCTAGTCATTTTAGAACTCTCAGGCTCATTCTATTCTTTTTTCCTCATCTTTTTCTCTTTTCCTCTTCTCTTTTCTATTAAGGTCAAATCCTGCTTCTCCTGGTGCCAATAATAAAACTCCCATTGATTTCAACATGAGCAGGAAATATGCAGTTTGCTATTTACCACAACCACCACAATGAATCTCTGGGAAGAATTCATTTATATTCATTCCAACGATGCCATGAAAAATGGGCTCTTGCTATTTTATCACATCCAAACTGTTGCTCTAACTCTAACATCCTAGCTGTTGCTAACAAGTCAGTGATGATTTGTAAACCAACAATTTATGGTAACCACATTCCATCCCCATTATGATGTGCGGTTTGGAAATGGAAAAGTAATCAAGACCTCCTGTTAAGGGACTTTATTTCAGTTGAATGTTTCTGTAAATAAAAGCATTTTGAAAGGATCATTGCTATATGTTTCTAACTCCAAATTGTTCACTTGATCTAGGCCCCATCTACGCTCCAAATTCCTGCCAGGCTCTGTCTGTCAGGAGTGTGAGATCCCCATCGGTGGCATGAGCATACTGGCAAAACTCTTTCAATCAATATAAGTATTTTCAGTCAACTGGATAGTTTCACTAGACTGGAACAGCAGTTCCATTTCTTGGAGACAGCTATGTCCGTTCCTTGGAATACTTTGTAATACTTTATCAGCACACTATAAGGGTACTCTGACATAAATAAAGGCCTCCTACTAAAGTTACAGTAACAGATGAAGATTTATAGCCAGACCCATGGTATGTAGTAATGCCCTTGGGAACTAAGAGCCTGCGTAGTTTGTGCAACACTGTCTTGGTTGTAAGGATTGTGGGCAGTCACTGTGACACTAAGGAGGACTTCCCAGCACTTTGATGGGAGACCACCTAGAATTACTGGTAAATAGACTCAAACAAAGGAATTTTGTTCCAGTCCTAGGTTCCGGTACCAACTAGGTTGAAAACCTTTTTTGATCTCTTTGACACTAATACACTCTCTCCTTTCAACCCTGTGTAAGAAGCCTAGAAGCTTGGGTTTGAGGTTAGAGCCACTTTGTTTGGTAACTTGCTAAAAGAGATATCAAATTAGGCAGTCCAGGGAGTGCCCTAGTTAATCAGCACTATGATGTGATATGAAGATAGAGACCACACTAATTAGGAGATAAAGCTGTCTTCCTAAGCCTTTCTCTCCAGCAAAAATCACTACTTGATTAGTTTACATATCCTAGGATTGAGCACAATTCACCAGGGGCAGGGTGTCAGCTCAATGGTTTTGTATGAATGATCTGATTTTGTGTTGAACAAAAGACTGACTACTAAAACTCTTGAGCTGACTTTTATTTTGTGAGCTAAGATTATGAAGCGGTTTTGAGCATGTATAGATCCTCATGAGGTGTTCATTAACTTGGCTATATTGTAATAATGGTATGAAAAAGTAACGGGTTTTTTTATTAAGTAACTTTCTAAGTAGTGATCTCCATAACATTAATGCAAAATACATATTTTAAAGGACATTTTACCTCATTTGGTACAACAGACTGAAAAATAAGGCACAAATCCTGGAAAGAAAGTTCATTCACCATGGGGAACTACAGCCACAGGTCCATGATAAAAAGTGTTCATGGGCTTAACTCCAGTCTAATGTGTTCTTCCCCACTCCTGACCCTCTGCTGCAAGCACAATGACTTCTCAGAAGTGGCAACACAACCGTTCACGAGCCTCTGTTGTGAACTAGACCTCTGAAATTTGGTTGAAAAAAGGCGGTAAAGGAGAGAATAAGAATGTTGAAGTAGTTTCCTGATCTGTCATAGTCATGCTGCCAGGTGTGGGGAGCAACAATGAACTGTGGAGAGTGGGAGAAGGTTGTAGATGGGACTGCCTGAAGCCAGTAGTAGTGTTGTCAAAGGTGAAACTGTAATCTAAACTAGCTTCAGAAAAGAGCCTAAATATTTCACTAAAGAGCTGACCAACATATGTCCTACAAGCTGATAGATATGGGTTCTGGTGGGCCTTGAAGGAACAAGTTCTAGCACGCTGCACTCTGCAGGCAGATAGCTGCTCAAGTGCAATGTTAGGGGCCACTGCAGCCCAGCCAGTTTCATCCCCCTTGAGCAGCATCTGATAATATCTGGCCTCACCAGTTCTGGTAATAAGTCAAAATCCCAAAGCTGGGTTACATGATTTTATCCCTACCACTCATTCTTTCCAAATAGCCCTTTTGGGCATGGAATAGATTGCTGTATCTCTCCTTTATTTTCACAAATATTTACTATCCCGGTGTATATGTCTTTGGCCTAACATATCACGCTGTTCTTTAATTAGAAAGTTAACAAAAAGAAGACTGTCAACATTTCTCCAGTAGTAGGAGTCTGTCAGGTAACTGGGCTCAAGCGAAGCAAGCCACCATGTTTACATTAATGCTAATGCTGCGCTACCACCTTGTGGACAAAAGGTAAATAGCACCGAGCTGTTCGAGACGCAGGTAGACTGTCCGTGTGAGGTAAATACAGCCCTGGTTGAGAAGGTGACTGTGGGCAGTCTGGCTGACAAGGACAGTATAGCCTGAATCCTCCAGACTGAGCCAGTTCAGGATCTGGGCAGCCAAATCATGTTAAGGTACTAAAGTACCAGTGCCTTTATATAGGCAACTCCTCTGATCTGCCTGTTCTCAACCACAGTCCTCAGAGCCACTCGCAGCTTCTTTGACTGTCTTCTACCTGCTAGCTCAACTGACAAGTCCTTTGGCTGTGTCCTACCTTGGAGTCCCAACTCCTCCGTGGTCTTCTGTCCACACACTGGGATTACAGCAGCTCTCTTGCATTTCAGTGCCACGCTTCAGGGAAGAATAGAAATCAGACCACCACCTAAATGTTCAGTTACTGAACATGTTATTAATAAGAATATTATTGGTAGCCTCTTCATTCCATTAGGATGTGCCCTATGGCACTTAGCAGATTCCAAGAGAAGATGGTGTATGCAAAACCTTGTCTTCCTTTTCCCTGAAACTGAAGAAATCCCCCTGCAGGTCTGAAGCTCTGCATGATCAAGGGGAGATGTACTGTCTGATGTGCCTCTTCACACATGAACTACACAGGGATTTGAAAAACAGGTGTTACTCGGAAATCTCAATTACATGCCAAAGATGATTGGCATGGTCTGATTCAGGTCTTACATGGTTTAAGGCAAAAGCTTTTGGGGGACTGAGCCTGAGGAAAGGCAGCAGGAAGCTTGCATGGATGAAACAAGGAGTCCAAACAAACCTCAAATGTAAAAAGGAAACACAGAACAGGTGGAATTAGTTTCAGATCTCCCATAAGGAATATAGACACATTATATCATGCAGGGATGAAGTTAGGAAAACCAAAGCCCAGCTGGAGTTGAATTTGGTGAGGGATGTAAAGGGCAATGGGAAGGGCTTCTACAAGTACATCTGCAGCAAAACTGGGGGAAATGTAGGCATGCCACTGAATAGCGTCATGGAAAAGGCTGAGGAACTCACTGACTTCTTGGCTGGAACAACAGGAATCTCAGGAAACTCAGTGAAGTGCAAAATCCTACACCTGAGGACAATTAGCCCCATGTACCAGTGCAGGCTGGGAGGGATCCAGCAGCTGAAAAGCAGCTTGGCAGAAAAGGCCTGCTGGCTGGGGCGTATTGGTGGTCAAGTTGACTATAAGCGAGAAATCTGCCCTTGAGGCAAAGATGGCCTACAGCATCCTGAGCTGCTTTAGGAAGACCGTAGCAGGCAGATGGAGGAAGGTGATCCTTTCTGCTCATCACTGGTGAAACCACATCCGGAGTGCTACAGCCAGTGCTGGGCTTCTCGGGACAAGGACACAGACGTACTGGGGCAAGTCTATTGAAGGCCATGAAGATGATTTAGGGATCTGAGCATGTGACATACAGGGAGATGCTGAGACAGCTGGGTTTGTTCAGCCTGGAAAAGAGAAGGCTCAGTGGAATCTTATCAATATGTATAAATACCTGATGGGGAGACTAAAGAAGGTAGAGACAGACTCTTCTCAGCAGTATCCTGTGAAAGGACAGGAGGCAATCGGCATGAATTCAAATACAGGAAATTCCATTTAAATGTAAAAAGGTTTTTGTTTTTTACCATGACGGTGGTCAAACGGGCTGTCCAGAGAGGTTATGGCGTTCCTGTCCTTGAAGACATTCAAAGCCTGACTGGACACAGTACTGAGAAACTGCTCTAGTTGACCCTGCCCTGAGTAGGGTGTTGGACTGCACAATCTCCAAAAGTCCTTTCCAGATTCTGTGATTCTGTTTAGTAACAAGTTCATTATTCCAGACACAGTCCTGATAGGAGCAATGCTCCTGTGTATGACTTCTTGTTCTCTTTTTGGCAGAAGTAGGAAAAACACTTCTATCTTTTGACTTTGCTTTCAGGATAACACTTAGCCCACAGGTATTATGGGACATAAGTGAGTCCTCATATTCTCTTCTGCACTTTTCCCTGCCCTACTTCTCCTGTTGCCCAAAGAAACTTACTGAAGCATCACAGCTCCCTTCTGGCCCCAGCTTCTGTTTTACAAGGAGTATAATATATATTCAAAATATATATATATATATGTATATATATTTATAAAATTTTTTTGGTGGGGCAGAAGCACAGGATAAGCTTAGGGTATGAGAGGCAGTAAATGCACTGCAGGTGCTCTTCCACTCCAGCTTTATGGAAGAGTGGTTCTTTAATTCAGGATCAGATCCCTCACCCCTTGCTCTGCCTCAAGCACAGCAAAATTGCTACACAGGACTACCATGAATCTAGGACTTTCTCCCATTTGTGCTGGTCTGCTGACCTTTTGCTCATCTCTTCCATTGACCGATACTGTGAAATAGCGGAGGTGCCATGGAGAGATGGGTTGTGTACCAAAGACCTCAGTCTTAAAGATGTGTTAATTTCATCTACCGAGATCTTGCTAGTGAAAGATTTTCATGTCACGCCAAAAATAACAACTTCTTTGCTGAGGGTGGAAGTCTGGTAATGTGACAAACGCTGAATCTGTTTCTCTGGAGAGAAATTGCTAGCAGAAGACACTGTGATGGTGTTGTAGGAGGAATTCAGAGCAAAACAGTTCTTGCTGGGTTTTGTTGGTGCCCTCAGCTATGGAAGTACATGCTTTCTCACTTCTATGAGTTGGGTTCCTTATATAAAAAAAATTATTCATCCTTGCTCCATGTTTCCTAAATGATATAATTTACCTTACCTGTCTTGCACACAAATATAAATAGGATTCCATAATCCCGAAACTGATACATACAAAAGTGCAAAAGCTGAACTTCCTTTCCTGAATTCTCAGGCAACATGGTGGGCCATGTAGCATAGCCTAAGACAGCTCTTCTGAAACTGGTGGTGTAATACCACTTTATATCAGCTTAGGATGTGGAACTAAGCCATCAGTGGGAATCATACTGAGCCCAACTGTTCTCTGTAATAACTTTAGTTTTTTCAGCTGTTAATCAGCACCTAAAGGCTTTAGTAAACTGCTGGAATGTGAAGAACAATTTGCAGAAATTAATCAGAAAAGTCTTTGTACAGCCCGTCTTTGCCATTTAAGTAGTAAAGAATGAGGTGTCCTCTAGTTTTCTGCACAACGACATTCTTTCTTCTTTGCTTCATGTTTTCAGTCTGGTTCCTGGACAAATAGAGATGTCAAGGCAATAGGAAAGTCAATTTTCTCCACTCAAATCTGTTGGGGTTTTTTTTTCCCCCTATCTTTAACTCCATTTAACTAAGTAAAATAGCAATGCAGAAACTAATGGTGTATCACAAAGGACTCAGAAAACGTGCTTGAATGGTTTGTCCGCAACCCAAACAGGCAATATCATCAAAAAAACATTACCACATTTGTGATGGGGTGTCATTATTACCAAACTGTGTATGCACTTGATAACGCTATTGGATGATAACATTTGCAATAGAAAGCTCGTTCTGGTAACCTTTGACTTGTTTCCTGCCCAGGGATAAAGATTGGTAATTGGAAGAAAGTCACTGCAAGCAACAGTGACTAGCAAGTTTCATTTACGAAACTCCTTCCTTCTCAAGCTCCCTGCAGCTAATACAATGTTCATAAAAGGGGCTAAAATTCAGATTTGGTTACAAAGCCTGCCTTTGTAGGACACTAGAGACACAAGAATCGAGTGAAATCACTTTGTTTACTCAGATTTAAACCAAGAAATATGAACTAATGCAAGAGTCAGAACCAAATTGAAATGTCTGAAGTACAAGACTTAAACACTGTACAAAATTCATATCATCATCCAACACACATTCCATTTCTAACCCATCAGTTTTGGGATTCATTCAGGAAATACTTAAAAACAGGCCCTTTTTTCTTTTTTTACGGGTTCTATTGAGAATGTTTCTAACATTCTTGTACAAAACATAATGACGATGATCTGTGTCTTCTTGTGAGATGGTCTTGAAAGAGAGCATTCCTTAATTAACAAATTAATAGATATTTTCCTTCTACAAGTTCATTTTAATTGTCTATTTATGTCAGAGTATTTAAAGTGTGCCAGTCTACCACTTCAAGGAATACCTCTATAATACTGGTAGTTGGGGTTTTTTTCTCTGTCAGTAAATATAAGAGGAAAGTACTAAATGCTGCACAGTGATATGACTGTAAATGGATCCTTTATTTTTACTTCCACATTTTAGCTCAACAGAATTTTGCTCAGCAATTTCTGCTCAACAGGAATTTTTGCTGTTGATTCAAAGTCTGTAAGTGGGGTCAGTCAAACTGGCTTCACTAAAGTCAACAGCGTATCCTGCTTTATTGCACACCATGCTCAAACCCTACAACTTCAGCGACAGCTGTAATAGGCCACATAATTGTAAATGGTATCCAAAATTGTTACAAGCAGCCAGTTCAGATACTGAACTTCCAAACTGGAGGATTTTTCTAGTTACTGTACCTGACAGGTGTTATGTGCTATGTTTTTGTATTTAGTAGTTTATGTTTAAATCTATCCTGCGTAATTTTGTGAAAGGCATACCTTGAAGACTAATACTACTGGTTGTGGATGGGAGTAGAGATTTGGTCTGAATACATCAAGCGGTAGCTGTCAGCTCTTTTACCCAAATGTAACCATTTTGCCAGGTCTTAATTGCCTTCAGGAAGGGACAGGTTTAAATTTAAGAGGGTCCATTTGTCGTTCAAGTTCCACCCTGGGAAAATAATGTTGAACATTCTCATGTTCAGTGAGCTGATTTTCCCCTTTTGCAAACACAAGTCAAAGGGATCAGTAAACAAAATTTTAAATAAAGGGAAAAAAAAACCCCTCTTGACAGAATAGTTAGACATGGCAAAAGACAGCACCTAGCATACAGCTATAGCAATAACAATTTTACAGTTTTCTGCTGGAGGGGCAGAGCTTGGCCAGCTGCTCGCTTTCCCCTCATTAGGTAGCCTTCACTCAAAAGTTAGGATTCTTGTGTCTTGCAGGGCAGCAAGGCCCGGTCAGCTTCAATTTTCCCACCCACCAGGTAAAACACTCAACCCAAAGACCCCTTCTCTAGTTTCAAAACTTTGTACCCCATGCTGAAAGTAAATGCTTTAGACAAGGCTAACACTGCTCAGGCACAGTTAAAAAGTCTTAACTGACCTCAACTCCTCTACACTCTTAGAGGTTTGAACTTTCCTCCTTTATGCTAAAAAGCTCCCTTAGAAATGTTTCTCAAATATAGTGAAAGAGCATTTGCAAAGCAAATGTGTTTTAGGCCTATCTATCAGTCCTTTCCATTCCTTGTCCCTTGCTCTGCCAGTTGTCAGCCAGACTCCTTTCCTAGTCTGATATTCTTTCCCCTGAGGAATTCTTGTGGTGGGAGAGAGTGCCAGAGATTTGCTTTCGCTTTGGGCCTCAGCCACTAGCGTTACCCAAAGTTAATGTATATTTAATACAATACAGCCAGTAACCCTTTCTGCCAATCTCTGATCACGCACCAGCTGAAGAATGCTGCGAAGTAATGTCCTCTAACTAAATCTCAAAGCCCACGTATAAACTCTTGATTAGTGGTGGGTGAGATTACTAGCGATGTATGTATATACCCCTCTGTTTCTTTGCCAGCTGGAATTTCTCCATGCTGTAGGATATCTACAGAAGCAGGCTCCAGAGAACCTTCTGGTTTGCAGTACATGCATAAGGCAAAACTACCGCAGAGTTCTTCCTGGTAGCTTCATTTCCTGCCTCAAGCAGTCATGTAACACTTCTGTGCGTGTTTAATTGATCGTCATGATTTACTGAGTAAGTTATGGCATTTCGGTGATGGGTGTAAGGTGATCTTCATGCGTGTAGTTGTACATGGAACAATCTTATCGTTTAGGTTTCTTCAGGAATACACTATCATTTCCATGGAAGTTTGCTCTTTTTTGTTTGCTTCTTCCTTTACAGACCAGCAGAGACAAGGAAGAGTAAGTGTAATGAAGTTTCCTTTCTCGAAAGGTTTTTTTTTTTTTTTTTCTCCAGTATTTCTTTAATTGGTTAAGTAAGGTTCACGTTCACCAGGTAGTATTAAAGGTTGAAATGTTAAGGGAAACAGAGGGAAGTGATTGAGAAGGTCTTTCTGAGGATGACAGCTCTGCCTTGTAATACGATACGGTTTCTCATGGGAGTGGGTGGGAGGCCTGCCTAAATTTCCTCTTCCTGTCCTGCCAAATTCCCCAAATTGCATAACTGTGTATTCTCCTTACACAGTGGTACCCTTGGCATCCCTAGTAAATCTGCAGGGAAGCAGTGAAGCAGCTGGAGGCTTGAAGGTGGACCAAAATTGGTAGAGGACAGACTTGGTTAGCCAAAAAACAAAACAAACCCAAACCCACAAACTGAATTTACTAACTCTCCCATGTATAACAGAACAACACAATACAGATTTAATAACATACACTATTTTTTTCTAAATGCACTCCATCTAGGAAAAATAAGTTTATCGGGATAAGCAAAGGACCCATGGGGAGTTCATCAGTTCAGTTTCAAGTCACAAGATGTGTTTTACTTGGCTTTGGAGCCTTCTTGTGCAAGATTAATGTGAAACTGCTGAAATGCAAACTGACAAAAAGACATATTTTTACTGGTTGGTGCTTTTTCCTCTGTGCCATTATTTTCATCGGGAGGCCCCATCACTGCCTTCCCCATCAGCCCTGCCTTAGTCTGACAGGAGTATGAGGTACTTCTTGACTTCTGTGAAGAAATGAAAGAATGACTACTGGAAGAGCAACATGGCCAGTGTACCTCATAAGGATGTAACCCTGAAGGCTTTTGCTTTGTCACTACACTGAATCAGAAGAGAAGAATTTGGACTTCCTTAGAGGGGAGTGTCAAACATGGCTATCCTGGGGTAGGTTTTGCCTGAGTAAGGAGAGAAAGATTTGCCTCCTTTGGAAAAATATTTATGCTTATTAAAAGCTCGAGTAGCCAGATTCATTACTTTTGAAGCTTTGCTAAGCTTCACTGGAGCCTACCCTAGCCATGTATGCCGGCTGACTGTCATTAAGACAATAAAAAAGCAAGTACACCCACAGAGGTTTTGATAATCCTGCTCTTACTGTCTGTGTACAGCACCTTAAATAGGCTCAGTACTGTTGCTGCAATTGCTCGAGAGATCGGGTACTACTCAGCATGTGTAAGGGTGGGAGAATCTGGCTCCAAATGGTTTCTTTTTCTCTCCTTGCTGCAGGAACTGGAAAAGACAAGGGTGTGTGGGCGGGCCTGGAGTCCCTCCAAGGAAAGTGTGAGGCCTTGGGCAAAACAAATCCATCAGGTCTCTCATTTCTTCCAAATATAGGTCTGTTCTGAGCAATAGCCAAACTCAAGTCTAAACTCCACATTCAACTGTTTCAGAGGGAATACATGAAAAAGACCCTATGGCCTACAGAGTCCATCTATAGAAAATATTTTGATAGCTCTTCCGCTCTGGCATTATCTTCCACTTAAAAAGAAAGAAAAAGAAAGCACACAAACCCAGAGCGCATGGTTCAATTTTCACTGTAAAACAACTGATTGATGAAAATAATTCTTCTGAAAACAATCTGTTGTGAGCTATCAAGCATTTTTGCCTATGCACCAATTGGCAGGAAGTAGACAGATAAATTATTACAATATGTAACAAAACAAATTGCTCTGAAGAGAAATGGTATTTGTGTGTGTGTGTATGCACAGGATAAGTAGAATTAAATCCATAAAAGTATGCTGAGTGATCATCCTCCATCACAGCAGAAATATACTGGAAGCAAAGGAACTCACTTCAGCTCTGTCCCTGTCTGAATCTCTAGCAAAACATGGTTTATGATATGCAAGTGTTCTCCTGGAGTAGAATAGAACAGTCCTGGACTTAAATGAAAAAAAGAAAGAACTTGGGATGTTCCTGCTGTTGAGAGGAAGGGGTCTTATAGTCATTTTTGCCAAGATACTTCTAAATTTTTCAGGCATCACCACATTTTAATAAAATGGAGCAGTTGTAGCAGCTCCCCAGATCTTGAATACTCTATTACTGCCCATGGGAAAATTTTCTGAAGTGCTTATACATGTGAAGATTTAAGAGACAAAATCCCATTAACTTTCAATGAGACACTTTCTTTAGAGCCTGGCAGGTGGACAAATTACAGTGAGATAAGCTCTGTATGAAGTAACAGTATGCGAATTGCTCTGTTGTGACTTTCTGTGTACATGCTCCTATCCCACAGCAACCAGTTGAGGCAGAGATGATGACTCCTTTTCCATCAAGAGCCAAACCACCTCACATTTACCTCAGAGTTCAGACCTCGTACACTGGCAGTGAGTGGATAGCAATGGACAAGCTTGCTGTCTGCCATCTGCTGAATATGCTTTTGAAAAAATAAATAGAGCTTCTAAGCTGTGCAGGATAAATGTACCTTGACATTTGTGGATCACTGTCACACATCTTGAGCCATGAGATTCACATTGCCCCTGCTTATACCATACTTGTAACCTGCATCGACCCTGTCTATTTGCAATGCAAAGAGGAGAGGGAATCCTACTGGGCATGAGCCTCGTCTTCTTTTTCTGAACTAGTCTCTGCTTGTGGACAGTAGAGGAAGGAAAAGGACATGAAGAGCATGGAAGTCTGGAAAAGGCAATTGTGGGATTGATTCTGGGAAACTTGACCTGCAGAGTGTAGATAAATTTCACACACATCTCAGAGAGGGACTGGAGAAGGAGGCAAGATGAGTTGGAGCACATACCTGATATTTTTTCCATAGCCAAGTCTATATGGCTGCTAGTGGTTGATCTTAGGTTTTACACTTGATGTTCCATTGATTCGGCCTTTTGGTTGTTACTACAATCATCATGACATCAATAAGAAACAAAGATACTCCAGGAGTATCCTAATCCCATGAAAAAAGAATGGGACTGTATTTCTTAAAGGCTTCTTTGAAAATTCTTCCTTACACCCAAATTTCCTTCACAGAATCCAAATTTCCCTTTCAAATTAAGCATCCTTGTATGTGACAGAGCCAGAGTATAATGGGCCTATTATTTTCTGGGGATTTTAACCAAGGGACAAATATTCTACAATCTCAAATACGACAGGAAATTGTTTTGCTGTATTTGAAGGCTACTGAATGAGATGTTTAAAAAATAAAGAGTGAGCAGAAGTAAAAGGTTCCTCTTACAAACTCTTGCATTTGCACATTGTAAGGGAACCATTCATAGTTTATGAGCACAATAGCTGATAGTAATTGCTAGCAGAAACGAGCTAGCTGCAAGGACTGCTAACTGTAGGCAGCTAGACAGTCTAAAATATTGCGATCATGTCATTTAAGCAGCAAGTAAAAGACTGTGTGGCTGAAGAGCTACTGTGCTATTTTGTGACAGATAACCTGAAAAGGTGGCAGGTGAATAAAAAAACCTGTAAGAGTCCAATAATAACAGATAAATACACTCCAAAGAGCTGTAGCTCATATCATCTACCAAAAATTGGAGTAATTTGGTCTTGTTTGTCATCAAAACATACTCAATGGGAACTCATTAATGTGGCTAAGTCAGTAGCCTAAATTACAGTGAAAAGATTAGCTTGACAGAGCTGTTCTGGGGGTTAAAGATTTTTGCATGCCACTACAACTTCATCACTAAATCTTCAAGTGCTGGGACTGTCTACAAGTATCTCAATGCCAGGTGAGATGTATGGTTGTAGTTTTAAGAGAGATTCTCAAGGGCCAAGCAGAGATTTTTCAGTTCCTCTTTCATTTGATGGAGTGCCCTCTTGACTTTCTGAGGCGTGTCCATAACCTCTATGCTGCTGGTGAACGGGTTGTAGTGCAGAGAAAAAGGCTTCTTGATCTTCATCACATAGTTTCTGTGGGAGAAGAAGACAGAGCTGCTGGTTCAGAAGCCATTTCCCTAAGTGCAAAACCTGAAGGACCTAATTTCTCAGTATGTAGGCATGGACTTATCAGGGAGCAGAGGCTGCTGTGACACCTCCTCACTCTTACGCCTTAACATTGCCTGGTGCAGTACATCCTCCCCACGGCTGAACTAGTTCTGATCTGCAGTGCCTGCTTTTCAGCATGGCTGGCTCAGACCTGTCTGTGTTCTTGCAGCTCTACATTCAGAGCAGTTCGGAGTTATTACAACCACAGGCTGAGAAATGCAGGAACACAGAAAGTCTGCTGCCTTCACTTCCAAGAAATAACCTGGAGTAGTTCTTTCTGCGTAAAATTCTAAAAACCTGTTGATGGTAGGTATCCTGGGCTATTTTGCTGTCTCTGTTAAAAGAAAAAACCCGATTGCTTGCCATTTTTGACAATGTTTCCATTAAGTACATGCTGGTAGGAACCCCCTGTACTGATGTTGCCTTATGTTTTCCGTTCTGACAGACTCTTCTGCCTTCGGTTATTTTGAGCAGCTTTGGCTGCGCAGCTATCTTGAAAAAATGTATGAAAAAGCTTCAAGTCTGAGAATGGTGTATTCCTTGTCCTTGTAAGTTCTTTTCAGTTTTGCCTGAGTTAAATGCTCTTGAAAATCTTCTTTCTTCTGCCAGTGAGCTCTCAGCCATGTTTTTACACACATTAATAACTTAACGTGAACCTTCAGCTTTAAGATGAGGGGCCTAATTTGCCATTGCTATAACCCCAGCAGACAGTGCTTCTGGGGAAGAGGTGGGGGGAGCAGGCAATAAGTCTGGCCCAGGTTCTCTTCCTCTAATGAATTCCTCATTTCAGCTCCTACATGCTCCCCAGTAGCTCCACAACCAGCCTCCTGCCTCCAGCCAGAACTGGTTATGTTGTTCTAACTATTGGAGGTAAAGGCCAGAATTTAAACCCTGCTTTCTTTAAAAAAAAATCCTTACTACGTAACATAACACAATCAAAGAAATGCATCTAGAAACACCTCAAGGTAATTTGAAATAATGTTATTTAGGTTGCAGTCAGCTAATTTGTAGAAATTAGATTGACTGTGAATGCTGATTCTGCATTCTTTTGCAGATATACTCAGAGGAGAAAGGCAATCTTGTTTTTAAGCCCCCTGCTGATCCATGTTAATTCCTGAGCCTGCTATAAAATTTCTGTGTGACCTTGGGTAAATCAGTTCTTCATGACCTCCTACTTGTATGGACTAGCACATAGGCACCCCAACTGTGGGGCTGAGCTCTACTCTCACTATTCAGTTACAGAATTTACTTCAGAAGTTGCTAAAATGAGGCATTGCTAAGATGAAGTATGGGACAGGGCATAACAATATATAGTTATGATTTTCTGTGAAGCTTTTCTGAGATAAGCAATCTCGTGTTTAACTTTGTTGTAAAAAAAACACTGTGCAGATGAAGTGTGCAGTAGAGAGAGCCTGGCATGGTTATTGCAGTAGTGGTAGATGTATTTGAGATTAGGATTCAAGATGGTGTGCCCCCCTCAATGAAAATACTCACAAACGCTTTACTTACTGAAGTTTGGCCTTGGCGTCTTCCAAATTTTCTGCTATGAAATAGACAGGCTGGAAAGCTTGATCCTGATAGGGGTGAACTGCAGTCACTTCTGGATCAAGAGGCTTGTACTCTGGCTTGTTTGATAAAGCGTACTTTGTGACAGGAACAACACAGGTTAGAGCAGGTGAATGAATATAGCAAGAATTTGTGCCCACTGGGCTATGAAATGCTCTCTGTGGAATACTTAAAGGTACTATCAAGCCCTGTTCTTTCACAGGTGAAATCTGCTTTTCATAATTAGCAGTTAATAAACCAAATAAAAAAATAATTTTTAAAAAGAAGAGAAAAAAAAAAAAAGAAAGATATATTTCCTGTATTACAGTGATGTATGATTTGGTAGCATCTCCACGTTCTCAGACAGGGAGGGGAAAGTCTATGCCACCCCCCAAAATCTGAATATTTAGAAGAAAAAATAACATCATGATGCTTTTTTCAACTGGTATCATAGAAGATTCACAGTCCTGTGCAGCACTATCTCAAAGTGCCCAGTCCATGTCACAAATCTCACATTTCCCACTCCACCAAAAAACGGACAGAATGCTCCTAGTATTTTCTGCACAGCTCCCATGCCAGTTAAGCAGCCTAAAATCTTCCCTGAAACCCAAGATATAAATATGCTCTATACTCTGTGTGTGTGTGTTTGGGTTCTGGGCCCACAGAAGTTCTCTATGTTCTTCTCAGGTTCTTCTACATTGTCCCCTCAGGCAGACAGGAGGATTATGGAAGCCACTTATGTCCACACGGCAGTCCATAGGCACATCCATCATCTGTTTACACATACTGCAGATACCTTAAACTGGCCAGCAGCAGAGCTGGTGACAGTGTGATTGCATAGGTATTGGCATTGGTTGTTTAGTACCTGGACAGGGTCCTGGGAAGGCAGCTTAAAGTGAGTTCCTGCACAGTTTGTCTGCCCCTGGAACCCAAGTGAGAGAGTTCAAAGCTAGCTCAGCTCCAGTGACATCTGAACTGCACCGTAGATGTGCCTGAAAGCTGTTTGGCCTCCAGTTGGCCAGGTTGGCAAGTGCCATGGCCACTTCAGTGAAGTGTCCTGGGTACAAAGAAAGAGGAAAAAGGCAACTCAACCCAGTCAACACTGAAATCTTTCTTTCCATCTTCAGCCTGGAGACTGGGCCCCATCTACCTAGGGACAGTCTTTTAGTACCCACCCCTTCTTTGAGATCTGCCTTTTTGTCCTTCTTCTTCCCCAGTCTTTGAAAGGCTCCCTTCACTATTTTATGATCCAAATTCCAACTCTCATGGTACTTGTAAATAACAGGTAAGAGTGGGTGACAGAGCTCAATCTGCTAACTGGAAAAATTCAGACAGTATCCTTAAGCACATTTTTAGATATTTCACTGAACTGAACCTGAACTCTCCATCAGAGGAGGCTTGCCTTAACCAGTAGGCCAATTTGTTGCAGAACTGGTGCAGAAATTAATACAGGGTTTTTTGGTTTTTTTAAAAAGAACAAGAATATAAAATGATAAAAGATGGTGGTTTTCCTGTTCTTCATTTGCAGTGTGTAATTGAAGAGTAAACCTTGGAGAGCACTCATACAATCTAAGATGGATGGTATACACAAACATGAGGCTGCTCTTATAATCTTAGAAACTCCGGGGACTAATGGGAAAAGATTTCAGAAACTCAAAACCTGACAGGAGTCCCACTATGCTGTCAGTGTTGAAGCAGAACTGAAATCCCCTTGATTTCAGTGGAAGTTCAGCTTGAAACCGGATGGCCTTAAAGGCCTCTACAAGTTAAGTACTTGTTGAGCTGCAAGAAAAGCATATGTTGCACTGAGTGCTGCCAGAAGTGTGGTATGAGCCATAAGATTTTACAGTATGGAGGACAGAGTCCAGCTGAGTGTTAACAGGAGAAGCATTTTGGATAATGTAGAACAGCTGACGGAATATAGTGAAATAAACAGTGCAATACCAAGAGCTGTTGGGGAGGAATTCTTACAGTTCAGAGGAGGCAAGGTTGGCTAGCAGTCAGACCCGTTACAGTTGTTCAGTGTAGACTTGAGTATGGTTATCCTGCCCCTCCCAGTACCTAGCTGCTGATTTCTTAGATAACACAGATTCAAGTGCAAGTCTCATGCAGAGGGCATCTAGCTCTACCTCTCATCCTCTGCCTTTCTCCCAAGATATGTCCTGAGCTGGGGCAGGATCAGCTCATCCACAGAAAATAACTACCTGAAGCTGAGTTCAAACTGGTCAGAGTGGGTGCTGTGGAGAAAAGGAAAACATTTTAAAGATTTTGTAGTGAGGATGTGGTTCCCTGGGTCACAGTCACACACCCACAGACAGTCGGTCCAGGCTGGAGTTCAGGGATGTTCCCAGGCTCCTTGCTGATGCTAAGTTCTCACATAACATTAGCTGGACATACAGCTGCTCACCCTTTCCAGCTAGTTAGATGTTATGTTCTTGTAGCCAACCACCTAGCCTTAGTAACTCATGCCTTAGTAACTCATGCCAGGAGCGTGTCTCCTCCATCACATGAGCTGGAGTCTGCCTGTGCCAAATATGCTGATCAGCTGAATGATATGGAACCGAGTTTGGGGCCTCCATGCACAAGCCCATGTCTGGGCCCATGCTGAGAAGACTGGCAGATCATTATCAGGGAGGACAATGGCTTTCTCCCAAGCAGTAGCAAAACTTACCTAGAGCTTTCTCAAGAGCGAGTCTAAGACTGCAAAATGAGCTTTGCAAGAAATGGAAGGCTATCATGAGCCTCATTATCCTCCAGTCTTCAACTTCTCTAGCAAAACTGCCTAGCCACTGCTGCATTTCTAAAAAAATCCCTTCTACGAAATAGACACTGTACTACACATATTTCCTCTCTTCAGCTGTAAAAGAAATAGTTGGTATACATTTTCAAGTTGCTAGCAGGTGCTTAAGCATAGGACCTCAGCACTTTACTCACACTGCCACTGTCTATACTGAAGTTAGAATCAGATGCTCATGCAGACTAGAATGATTAAATGGAAACATTTGCGTATTTCAGTTTTGTTCCAAATAAAAATCTGTGAGATGAATCAGTTGGCTGTAAAAGCAAACTTCAGCACTTACGGCCATGGATATAATTAATTTGTGTACAAGAAGTTTCAAATGTTCAAGGTGAAGTGCACAGAACCCACTAAGCTGCTGTCCCAAAAGCTACACAGTGATGAACTTGCAGAGCTCACAGAGGGATCATACAGGGCACATAGCAGCGTTGCTGGGGAACTACTTGCCCATCTTCAGACTGTCTTAGGTGTTACATGCAAGATGGACACACTTTTGGAAGGGGGGAAATCCTTCTTCATTACCTATTGAATATAAGTGCTATCACATCTGCATGTAATTTCAGTAATATGATGGATGAAGACCTAGGTGGCCTATCAAAAGTTTATCCAGCAATCCAGTTGTTAACCCAACAACTACTGATGGTAAAAGTAATGACAAGAATCTGCCATTTATCAAGACAAGGACAGTTACTACTTCCCTTGTCAACCTTAGAGGTAGGGAATTTGACATGCAGTCTTCCTTTTGCGTTATATAGCACAGTTTTGTGAACAAGCAGTTCTTGCCTATTACTTTAATCAAAAGCAGAAGAGTCTGGTGAAGAAAAAGATAGAAAGTGAGGAGAGAGAGCACAAGTTTGGTACACCCAACTCCAGCCACCAAAGGCGAGCATTTCTGATGTGACTTTTACCTTCATCTGTGTCAAAATTAAACAGAAAAAGGAGGTAACATCACGCAGATAGATTCTGCGGTGCATATTACCATGAAAGCTGCCTAAGTATTGGAAACATGATTACCTCTGCCCTTTAGTACCCTGTTTAACATGTAAATGCATTTGATTTAAAACTATAAAGTATTCAGGCAGGCAGAGTAGAATAAACATTTCCTTGAACTATGCTTTGATATTGGACCTTTTTAGTTTTACCAGGTAAATAAAAGCAAGCCTAGGTTTTCTGTTTGTTGGCTGGGAATATAGCAAGCACTGAAGGATTCTCAGAAAAACAATAGCTTCAGCCTTATCCTACAGATAGACAGCTAAACCAAATGCATTGCACTGGAACCTAATTTGTAAGGGAGCTCATTGTTCTGTTGTTTCAGAACAATATGTTTCACTGTTCTATGGATAGTGCTGCAACAGTGTTAGCACACTTTTGCTCATGTTCATGAGCAGGCAGGCACAAGATCAGGTCGCTATATAGAAAGGAAGGCATGTTTATTTCTCTAGAGGGTTAATGAGCATGCGGATCTCTCAGCTTATCAAGAGGGAAAGCTCTGCAAGTCATATACCACCGACCTTGCTCACAAAAGTCTCCAAATTGCACATGTTGGGAGAAAACCAATGCTAAACTTGGCAGGTGGTAAAATTAAGCTTGATGTCTGGGAGGGCTCCCCTTTCTATATGTTAACTCTCAACTGCCTCTCTCTTGGGACTCCTACTATAAATGTCTTGAGATATGTTAACATGTTGTTTCTTCCTTCTGTCAATTGACTGGGAAGCAGGCTGACTATTACGAGAGTTTTGTAATATGTTTATTGTCATAACAATCCAACTGTCTCCAGTTATGGGAGTCCAAGCTGTGCTAATCCAGCCATGGTTCCATGTGAATGTATCGTGTAGCTGGTTGTTAGGCTGTTGTGTTAGTCTTAAAATATATCTCCCGTGAAAAAAAAATTATTTCTGGTTTATAAAAATGCCTGAAAATGGTGATTTTTATTTTCCTTTGGCTCTTACTAATTCAAAAAATATCATCCAGTATCTGCACAACCTGACGCAACTGAGACCTGCCAATATCAGCTTAGGGTTTTTGCACTTAGAAACTGGTCATCTGCTTCAGTGCTCTGCGAAACTGAGGAGAAATTAATATCTGATAGGGGTATCAGTTGTTTGTCCAAAGGAGGGGAAACCCATAAGCTTTCTGTAAAGGTGTACGACTGTACACTCTTGCCACAGTTAATCTGTCCAGGCAGGGCAGTATCAAACCTGTGTACACAGATTTTCACCTACATAAAACTCGAGCTGGGATTAGTTTTGAAACGTATTTAGGAATGTAAAATACTAAAGCATTTTCTTTTTGTCAGTGTCCATACTATTTACAGTTTCTTTGCACTTTAGTTGGTCCAGTCAGTCAGTGCCTTTCTGATTCATATGTGGATGAGCGTCGATGGCATGGACAAAGTAGCGGAGTTCATAATAGGCATAATATTGCCCTCTAGCGAGTGATTCAGAAAGGTACAGGAGTTTTACGTTGAAGCCAACCGGTTTTACTACTGGACAGGAGCAGTAAGAAGCAAATCTAACACTTTATAGGATGGTTGCTTTCATTACATTTCATCTCTTCAGGTGGAAGACAGGTACAACCCTACAGTTGTTTTTCCCCTACTCAATAGCTTCTGGGAAGGAAGAATGGATTGCTTTGCAAAAAAAAAATCAGTATTTTAAATTATATTGTTTGATGTAAGTAAACAACTCTTTGCTTTTACCAGAGAGTTCAGAAAACTGGATTATAGATATCTTTCAATAACATACATTTGACACATACCGTAAGCTCCCCATAAGATGACAGCAGTCCTGCCCCATAAGCTTTGATCGATCCATTTTGCTTGCAGAGACCAAACTCCACAGTGAACCAATAAAGCTGGTAATAAGAACAACTTGTGAAAAACAGTCTCAACAGGCAGTTCATTTTTAAGCTTCTCATTTTTCCTTTAATTTTCTTTTATCCTTATTCCTTAATGTCTTTGTATCTTCAAATTTTGTAGTTGTATATTTTAAGAAAATTATTTTTTCTCTCAACATACAAAACACACACAAATTATAACACATATTTTTCAAAACTTGCCTTCTTCCCCATTCTCACTCCCCCCGAAAAAGAAAAAAAAATTGCTAATGATAATTACATGGGTAAATAAAGTTATAAAGTCCTATCCCCTTCTTTCATTTGAAGATGTTACAAATTACCCTGCAACCTCTTAGCTCTGAGCTTCATTATAGTCAGTAGAAGGTGACAGATTTCAACCCATAGTCCCCAGAAGGACAAGTAGACACCCATAGAGGGTTCATGACTGTAGGAAAGGTACTTGAAAGGGTAGTTTCTCTCCTCCTTTGTGTCATAGCATTCAGAAGAATTGAAGAACAACTTATCCCTTGGCAGTAATGTACCCTTTAAGATTATGCCAATTACATCTTTATCATGCTCCAGTAGAAAATAAACTCTGTCAGCTCTTCTTGCAATAAAGGATGCTTAGGACCATACTTCCTTTACCTGCTGGACAGCAGTGGGATAAAAGCAACTCTTGGCTCTGCCAGCCTGTTAGCCCTTCCCTCATTATAGCATCTAAGGAAACGCACGGTGGAGGACCAATTCTGGGCACAGCCTGGCCCCTGAGCAGCTGGATAGGTGTTGTGCAAAAGAAAAAGCATGGAAAACATGAGGCATTTCAAGAATATCGCTTTGGGTCACAGCTCTGCAAGGTTCCTTTAGGGACACAGAGGTCTTTGCTGCCTCATACGCAGGGCTGGACCTTGGCTTCAGTTTAGCCATAAGCATTGCATTCTCATCACCCTTCTTGAAGAACTGCAGGCAGTTTGTAAAATAATGTGAAACTCTATGTTATTCTGTCTATTCTGCCTCTTACTTTGTTTCTGTCTCCCACACTTTCACATGTCTTATAATTTTGAAGTTTTCGGCCTGCAAATTTACCAGTAAAGAAACAGCATGCCAGAATCTTTCTGCAGAATCCTGAACTGGTTTCTCTACCGTTCAGTGAATAATTCTGCATTCTTATTGTGTTAAGAATCTTGATTCTTATTATTTCACAGTGAAAAGACTTTTGACTATCTCCTTATTTTGCAGAAGGTCTTTTTGTCTGGAGAATGAGGCATGGGAGGAGGAGGAATTCTTTTTAGTGTTTCCTTAAATATCCTGTATTTGGCTTTTAGTTAGTGAGATTTTTTCAGCTCTCACTATTCTAACAAGGTACAAGACACAGTATTAGTGGTACTCTGTGGATGGCATGAACAATTTCCTCTCTCTTGTGCACAGATCCACCTGCTTAGAGAAGTCCAGGGACTCAATGAAATAAGGGCATTTCAAAGTTTGTCTTACAAACGTTATAGACCATAGCAACAAGTGAAGTTGAGACTCTTTAAATAAGCGTCTAGTTAGCTTAAATGTTGTTGTATCATCTAAGCTAGTTACATACATTCTCTTTATAATGAACAGAGAATGACAGGGACTTCCGGAAATAAGAAAGGATTTATGTTAGACATCTATGTCAGGGTAGCGAATACATTACAGGTTCTTCTCTATCTTCACTTTCTAGTGAAGGAACCTAAATAAGCCTAGATTAGACATCTAACTTTTAAACAATTGAAGACTGAGATGTTGATCAGGAATGTGTTTACAGTTCAGAATATGTGAATGGCACTTACAAAATTGTATTCTCACAGATCCTGAACTGCAGGTAGCCCTTTCAAAAAGATGCCCTTTTTCTACCTCCCCAAACCCTAGATGATATTATGACAGTTTCAGATATGAAATTCTTCTGCCCATCATTCTTCTAACCTTAACCCTATCTCTAACCTAGTCCTAGACAGTCCAGGATCAGGGAGGGCTGTTTGCAGAGGAATGCTATGTAAGTCACTGGCCTTCACCCAATCTCACCAACACCTGGGTAATGATGCAAAATGTCTCTCCGGGACCCATAATTCTTTTAACCCTAGCAAAGGCACGGGTCTTAATCTTACTCTAGTCTCTCCAGACCCAGAGAGGGGAAATTGCAGAGGAAATGTGGACACGTCACTGCCTCTTGCCACATAGTCCCCTCACATCACCAGCCCAGGACCTGGATGATGCTACGAAAAATTCAGCACTGGTATCTTTTGCTCTACGAACTCGAAAAATACTGCTAGTCTTACCTAGTCTTGACCTAAGGACGGATACGTGCAGATAGATTTTAGGTGAGCCGTAATGTCCTTCACGGAGTGCCTCAGTGCAGTTGACCATGAGTGGGGTTGTGGACTGGGTGAGGAATTTCAGGAGTGACAGTCTCCTCCCTTCTACCTGCTCTCCTGAATGAGCCTCACCCTGCTGGCTGAGGGTAAGGCTTCTCTCCTCCCCTGATAATATCATCAAGACTAGGAAATGGCTGTCATTATCAGAAAAAAAAATCATCTGGCCTCCAGCCCACTTTCAGAAAGATAGCAGTAAGAGGCTGCATGAATTGTTTTGGCAGATGTATATAGCCTAGTGACTCAGAACCCAATGACAGTACCTGCTCTCAAATTACTTTTAAATGCTCATCTATTTTGTGAAATTAATGAGTACAGAGTGAATCAAATTCTGATGCTTCCTTGCACCTTGTGTAGGAGAAAATGCAGGAACCACCCTGGGTATCCCATCTGTTAGGTGAATCTGGAAAGAGAGTTGGGACCCTCCTGTGGCTGAAATTGTAGAAACCCAGCTTCAGCAATATATTCCTATAGAAGCAAGAAGTATAAGTATTTCCTCAGGTGGAAACACATGCTTCTGGGCTCCCACAGAGGGACTCCAGCCCCTGCTCCAACACCTCCCTAACCTGTGGATGAGGAGAAGAGACAATCCCGCAGATGCTCCCATTTTTGTAGCTCATCTGAGACACTGGATAAGAGCCTTTCCTGCACAGTAAAGGATATGCAGTGAATCGTTTGGGTTTTGCCTCCAATATTAAACTGCCATCTGTACTTACTGTGGCCAGTTTCTCAATCTCCGCTTCAGATGATCCAAGAGAAGCCAGTCCAATATCCTAAAGCAAGTAAGCAAGCAGGCAGTGTTACACTAGTGTGATTATTCAGCCCAAGGGAGTGAAAGAGGGGAAGGGGGAGGACCACATCATTTCTAGCATGAATAGCACGAACTATTCATTGTTTTTGTCACCCAAAATGACCTTCCATGGCTTCCAGGATGCCTACCTCTCCCTGGCCCCCAGCTACATACCACTGGGAGCCACATTAGATGAGTGTTTAATCCTCAGCGTTCTCTGTATAAAGTTAACCATCTCTTGGCTTAATGCTGGACTATCACTGGCAGAGATTTATAGGGAGGGATGAGAAGGAAGGACAGCAAGGTGGGTTTTATCTTTGCCATTACCTTTCTGTCTCTCACTCCCTTTCTGACAGCCCTTATGAGTGGGTCAGATCCGTGCAGGGAGGATTCTGTTTACTCTCATCTGTACTCCTTGTTAATTCTTATTCTCACAATAGGACTCTGTAGATGTCTCTTCTTAGCTATCCCAGGACCCATATCATGCAGCAAACAAACAAAATTAGGGCATTTTCACCATTCATTCTCTCATGTCGAATGGAACAAAAACAATTTTCATGGGGTTAATTTCAGCTGTGAAAATACTTTGGGAAAAAAAGAAGTGAAATGTAAAAATGCATTTAATGTGATCCCATGCTGTATAGTCTGTGTTATACATGGAAAAAGAGGAAAGCTGAAAGTTTTGAAATTGCTATAATCTCTTATTTCTAATGTGTCTTCACTTCTGGTACTGAACTGAACTGATGAAGGTTCTTCCAGAATAAATTATAGACCACTAGGATATTTTAAGTATTATTCATCTGAACCTGATAATAACCAATATTTATGACCAAAATGGCAACTGGCGTTTATCCAAGTCTATACAACTGGAAACCACATTATATGAGGTGAATTGGATTTCTTTTTAAGATATTCTGGCAGGGACCTACATCCTGTAACTCCTCTGCTCTTCTTTCCAGTTTCCACACTGGCCACTGATTGATAAGCCTAGAATACGAGTTATCTTCTTCCCTCTGCTACAGTTTTGAGGCACATTCATAGTTCTGAAGTCTTTAATTATAGAAGGTCATTGAGTTCACTTGGGTCTGACGCTGACTGCTCATACTAAATAGCCCCTTATTGTACAAAGAAGCCCTGTTTGCTTTTTGGAGCCTCCTCACCAGTGTGAGGAATGCTGTGAGAATCTGGTGAGTTGTAAAAGGAAAAAACAACTCTAATGAATGACATGGTGATGGACACAATTAAAGTATCATGTGAGATAAAAATGTACATCCAGAGACAGAACCAGCCCTGGGGGCTTGATTGCTGTTGCTGGTTAGGTTCATGTGGTGTAGGACAGGAAGCCAGGGAAACAGTGGAGTCAGTGCAACTCAAACACCCAGCACCGCAGAGGCTTCACTGGCATCCTTCTGCAGACCAACACAGCCCTCCCACAGAGAATTCCCGCAAGCACTGCCTGCCCTTCCTTTTACATGATGTCCACAGGGAGCAGTGCTACCACTCCCTTGGAGTAGATGTCTCCCGGGGCCCTGCTACCCCATCTCCCCTGGAGGCTGCGACTCAGGCACAATCAAGTCTTAAAATAGCATTGCAAGCACGGTGAGCTGCATGCCTTTGAGGCATGTCTGGCCTGCCATCCAGAGCAGCTGGTTAAACAGCCTGCAGAGCAAGCTTCTTACCTGTGAGAACTGGGCAAACTCATTGTCAGCTAGCATGGGAACGTGACCCAACAACTCATGGCAGCAGTCTCTGGAAAACAAGTGACCCTCATGTTTAATAAAGCTTGCTTTTCCTGCCCTACATGAACTTCCCATGAAGGACTTTAGCCGGTAGATCCCCAGAGTGTGAGGGCTGGTCTGCAGTAGCTGCCTCCATACCTGGCCTGGAAGGGAGCGCAGCAGAGCATTCCCTTCTGCCATGGGGACCTAGCTGCCCCCCGCTACCTTTGACTATTGTCTCACTCAGGATGGCACGGGCAGTAGTCTCCTCTGTCACAACATCTTTGAAAGGCCCCTGTTTTGTCCCAGAATACAACAAAAGCGTCTGTGCGAACTTGTAATTTCTCATGAAATGTAATTGCTGTTGTCTGGCCAGCACTTACTGGGAGAGTTTCACAGCAGGGAATCAAACCCCAACAGATGGTAACTGAAGGCAGGATGAAAAGATTAAACCAGATATTCTCCAGTCTTTTCCTTCCCCAGACAACTTTGCAAGAGAGACAGAGATCCACACCCTCTCATGCATGACTTCCCCTTCTAACTCTCCAGCTACCAGTTTCTCAAATTGTTTCATTCTGTGGACTACTGGATAAAGCTCCGGAACCATTCCCAAGAGAATCATCCCCAACACATTCAGAAGGACAGGATTGTGCCAGGGCATCAAACTTACGGTTCCGGGGAATGCATAGGAGAAGAGAAATGCCTCATATACTGTGTGCTCTGGAAGACACGAAATGCCAGGCTGGCAAGGAAGTCACGAGCAGACAGCAGTCCTGCAGCTGGTCTCAGCTGGAAACCTGTTCTCTCTGCAAAGGGAAGTGACACCAAATTTAGGCATTTCTAGGGTTAACTACATGGCACGTCATGTAAGCAGTTTCAGAGGACCTTCCTGCTCTGTTGCAGTAGTTCGCTCCACCTAAGCATAGGAGGAACATCCCGGCTTATCCTTATCAACGTGCCCATGTACTGCTGTGGGTCCAATTACTGCAACAACAAATCACCTAGCCATCCATCCTACACGTATTCACACAGCAATGATATGAGGTATGGGAGTACCACCTACCTCGGTTTACATTTTTAGCACATTTACACACATTTATGTACTATGTCCCACATGTCAGTGATGTGTCTGAGGTCATATATGATCCATATGATCAAGCAAGGGACAGAACCTGCATTTTCAGTCCTGGCTAGTCTATTAATTCTTGGATTATCTCTCTCATTTCCTGTATAGTACAGGTAAAAGAAACACAGGAGTTAGATAAGGGACACGCACGACCCCTGCCCTTGTCTGAGAGCACCTGGCTCTTCCCTGATGCTAGGTTACTGTTTAGTCCCCTCCTGCAGACTTCCTTATTCCCTGCACTGAAACCCCTGGTAGCTGGCACTGTTGAAGACAGAAGTAGGTGGGCCCTGGGTCTGCTCCAGTCTGGGCAATTCTTCTGTTCCTCGGTGGGCCTAGTTCAACATACCCCAGAGGTAGAATTGGAGCATACTATTCAACTTCATCTCCCTTTGTCAGTGCATGCTCCACATGTATAAACTAGTTCAGCACAGGAAAACTGGCTATCAATTTTGTCTTTCTGCCTGGACTTTGTTAGAATGGGAACACGCAGGACAAAGAGCAAACAGGTCCTGGTCAGAGATAAGGGTGCTAGAATTTGGCCCTTAAACATTTAACATCAGAGTTTCTGTCGGTGCTCTCACCTATTTTTCCCCTCTTTCTTTTTTTCACTGTTATGTTTGTCTAGAACTAACTACCCAGTCTCCCAGTGATGTGATCATACATGTTTTGCTTTGCATGTGTCCATAGAACAGGACAGAAGAATGCAATACTTTTGCACTGTGATTTTAGCTTGTGCTATCAATGTTACCCCAAGACACCCTGCAATACTATGAAAGGTCTGTGAGAGACGACTAACAAAATAATCAGTCCTATGGTCAGCAGAATACAAGATCTACATTTCCATGGGAAACATGTTGGTGGTCTGCAAAGCTAAGTAAATTGGAAATAACTGCTTTAAAAGAGAGCCAATGATAATCTTTTTGAAGTCCTATATTCAAAATCTGTGTTACATTCTCAGCTCCCATAAATGACATTTCATCTTCTTTAAAGCATAAAACTACATTTTAAAAAAAATCAGAAATGGCTTTATTCTCCCTTCTCTATCCATATTCTATTGTGTCATGAAGCCTGGAACCTAATTTATTTTATGTAAACAAACAAAAAAAATCCCACCCAGAAACCAAGCCATTTACAAGATTTGTTTTGGTTTGGTTTTTAATGTTTCTTCCAGCATTTCTTGTCTTGCTCTGTCTGGCTATTAGCACTTTTCTCATTACAAAAAAAAAAAAGAGAGAGAAGAAAAGGGGGGAAAAAGGGCTTCACTGGAAGAATTAGAAGTGACACAACATCTGAAACTACACAGGACAAAAAAAAGAGTGGACAGCAAGGAATGTTTTACCTGACAATGTGTGGTTAACATATGCCATGGTTATCTGCTGTTGCTCCACTGAATTGGGTAATGGGTACATTACTGCCTCAAAGCTGAACAACAGCAAAACCCCTTATGGAGATTATTTCTTTATCTACCTCTATACGCTGAGCAAAAGCATCAGAGTTACCAGGGAATCAGAAGTGGTTGTAAAGCAGCTTTCTATTTTCGCCCCTCCCCAGGTAAGAAAGCAGGGTGTTTGGGGGAATGGAAAGGCCATCAGCTATGTCTCCTTAGGCACTGGCCAGGAACTGGCTCAAGAAGGGTACTCCCTTGCTGCTAATGCCATACTAAGCCAACCCAGAGGAATGCGAAAATCTCAGAATCTGGTCATCTTTGGGCTAAATTCTGAGTCTGAGTGAAGTGAAAACTGCACCAGCTGAAAAATATATCAGACGAGAACCAAGCCCTAAGTAACGTAGTTTTGGAAGGACTATGAAAGAGTCTAGGGAAATTTATATTGCTTTAGTATCCATGTTGGAGGAGCAGGAGGGAAAATGAAAATTACAGCTTATGTTCCCTGAGATGCCCTTTTAAATATAGGCCAGTGAATCAGACAGTCTGCTGATGGAACAGACTTGGCCAGTTGCCTTGAAAAGCCATAGGAAAAAGTTATCTGCTGAAGGTAGTATCTGCAAAATCTGAACTTCTCTTTCATTACTGCACAATAAAATAAGCATTCAGTAGAGAATTGGGGGTGTGGCTGATTGGACCTGCTGCCCAAAGACCTCTGAAATCAAAATGAGTTGAAGAGAAGGTCTTGAGCAGTTGACCTAAAGTGATCTGTAAGGCTTAATTCTTGGCCTAAAAATCTGTATACAGATTGTATACAGGCCCGTGCGTTGTAGTGTGAGCTTGCTTGAGTTCACTGGCTGTAATTTCTTCCAGCTGTGGAGCACAATGAATGCCTAAATCCAAACATCTTTCCTAGAAAGAAAGATGTGCCTAGGTTCATCTAGTTAACCCTTTAGAAAAACACTTGCCATGTTAAACAGTCACATTATTAACTATTTAAATTCCCTTTAAGTAAATTATGAAGTATTTAGGATGCAGAGTTCATTTCTGTTCAAACCAGCCTTGCTAGCAGGCCAGGTAACATGAGACAGTTCTTAGTATTTCAACTTGTATTGAGGTCAAAAGGAATTGCGTGCTTGAATTCACAGATACTGCTGAGCAAAAGAGAAGATGGAAGTTGTTCTGGCTGTGTGGGCTGATTATAACATGATCGCTTTCTCTCCAGGATATTCCTCTCTCTCCCTCTCTGCATCCCTATAGTTTATTATGTTCAAAGCTGCACCAGGGGAGGTTTAGACCATACATTAGGAAGCACTTCTTTACTGAGAAGGTGATCAAACCCAGGAATAGGCTTCCTGGAGAGGTGGTCAATGACCCAAGCCTGTCAGTGTTTAAGATTCATTTGGACAATGCCCTTAATAACATGCTTTAACTTTTGGTCAGCCCTGAAGTGGTCAGGCAATTGGACTAGGTCATCATCGTAGGACCCTTCCAACTGAAATGGTCTGGTCTGGTATTCTATTCTATATAAAGTCTTATCGTCACATATGCTAAAGAATGGTCCGGTCCTTAGAGGCAGTATTTAGTAAAGATACATTCTGGGATTTATGTCCTAAATGGGAGAGTGGGACAGTTCAGGGCTCACCCAGAGCTAACCAGTGACAGGAGGAACTTCACTGTGCATCTTCACATAGGCTGTAGTTGAAATACATCCACTGTATGCCAAGGAATTTTGGGGGACACATCACAGCCTATAGTTTGGTTAAGGTTTGGTTGGTTAGGCATTACATTCCTGTAACACAGCAAAGAACCTAAGCACACAGTTGATTGATCAGTTGTCAAGAGCAGAAATTCTGGCCTTGTGACCCTGGTGGTAAGAGCCACCCAATTTAGTAATAAATCAGATGAACTCCTTATAAATCATACCCCTCACCCAGTGGCTGCTTGGCATGAGGCTGTCTTTAACACAGATTTTACATACCTTGCAGATGCTTCTGACTCAGGCTGTTTGTTACAAAGGGACCTTACAATAACGTCAATCTTCATGCTATTCTAGAAAATATTCTCCATAGTGAAACGATCTTATTAGAGGGAATCATTGAAGATAAGTAAGATATCAGTTCAAAGCCCCATATAATGGGACTAAAATAGCTTACTCACTCTTAATTTTGTCTAGCTCTAAACACAGTTCTTTTGAACAAACTTTGTTGCATCTATGCATAACCTTTTACAAAGCCTGTAGACTAAACTAATCCAGATTTTATCTACAGGTTAAGGAGGGTGGGGCCAGTGCTCTCAAGAGCCATTCTTTACATTCTCCTCAGACACCCATTTCACGATGGAATAAAATACCTCTGAAGTGCTTGATTCTCATTCCCAGTCAGAATAGTTCAGACAATGGGTTTACACTAGACACCCCATGTTCATAGTAAATGAGTTGAAACTCACTGTGAACATCTTCCCAACCATTACTAGGAGAATTTTCAGAATTACTATTTTTACTGCTTTTTTTTGTTTGTTTAGGACAATTTGTATGGCATAGAGAAAATTTAGAACCAGAGCCTACAAAAGAAGTGAGTAGGCCGAGACTCCAGGCAATCAAATCCTGTCAACCAACATGAGCAACACAAACAGTATTATGACAGGATATTCTTAGATTATCCTAAATTCTCCCACTTTGAAATCACCTGATTTGGTTAAAGAATATGAATAGCTCTAGTAATCAAATAGCATCACATGATTTCTGGAGCTGCTTGCTGTCAACTACTGTGTAAATGACATGAGATCAACTACTTCATGAGAAAAAATATTTATCAGCACAATTACTGTAAGAGGGAAGTACGATGGATAGTTGAATAGAAGGGAAAATACATAATGCACACACAGAAACATTCTTACAGCTGGATGTGATGGTGCACATGAGAGATGCTCTTCATACGCCAACCCTCCGTTCCCTTACACTAAAGGTGTAATAAAAACCTTGTCATCAAACAGCTTAATCTTCCCTAAAAATGGCAATGACTTAGAAAACCCTTCAGCAACAGAAAGCTTGTTCAAGCTTACTAGCATCACCTACTGATATAGGGAGCAGGCCACTTGATTTCCTGAATATTGTATTTAAATTTAATTTATTTAATGTTAAGCCATACTTTTTATTATTTATTTCATCACAGTGATCAGCTGTCCTCCTCTCTCTGGCACATCTCCTTGTGTCTGAGAAAAAGCGAGGAGGCTTTAAGGACCACCTTTCTTTAGTTATTCTTGATAATGTTAGGAAATCAGCTGGTTGACACAAAGCACCTGGCCTTGGGAATCCATCCAGCCTGTGGCCTCATAAAAATAATGCAGGCTCCTTTCCTCTCCTGTCCCTTGCTAGCCAGCCCCTAGCTAACAGCAGGTAGGTTAGTCTAGCAACCTTATGTGTTCTTTCATCTAATACCACATCTTCATGTATTTACAGACTAGCACTACAGCCTTTTTGCTCTCCTGTCAGCCATATGGTAGGTAACAAAGAGTTCAGTGTGACAACTGGGGCCAAACAGACAGAAAGAAGCAGTGTTGTTTCAAGGCAGCTACTGACTGACTAGCAGGACCTCCTGGAAATTATTTTCTTCAGCACACATTGCCATCCTGTCTCATGCATCAGAAAAAAGTGGAGTTGAGAGGTATGTACCTGTACTTGTGTTTGGGTCTTACTAGTAGTGTAACTACAGAAGAATAAAATACAGCCAAACCCATAGAAAACCTGTGTGTGGAAGTCATGCTGAGCAGTGCACTGCTGTGGCTGTACTGCTGCTAGCACTGGAATAAGCTAGTTATTGCAGCTACTCACAGAGCAAACACCAACTTGCTTACAGCTTGGTCCCTAGATGTGCCTGGTATTAATGCCCTGTGCTACAGCTCATCTTGCACGAGGGAACTCTACAGCTAATTAGCTCTGATCACCAGCTTGGGTCCTATGAGATGGTTTGTGTGTGTATGTGGTGTACAAACATATCAAGGAAACCCAAAAATAAACCATGGTTCATGACTGACCTTTTAAAAATCTGGAGACTTCCTCAAGTTGAGGTATGTTATCCTCTTGGTAGCCACAGTATTTTTCCAGCTGCTGGAAAGCATCCAGATACTGCATACAGGCATGAGTAGGGTAAAGGCTTTTCAGCTTCCTGTAGACTTCTCTCCTGAAAAGTGAAAGCCATATAGCATGACCCACCTCCGTAAAGGAGTACTTATCTCCCCTGTCTACTGATCCACAGAGAGACATAAACCCCCAGCACAGGCAATGGTCTAAAAATCTGAACTCAGGAGACCTGGTGCTTGGAAGTTGATACCTGGGTGGATGTACGAAAGCATAAGGGGCTTTTGTTTTACTTTTCCTTCAGAAGGTATGTTCTGTTCAGCAAACCTGTTTTCTCTCTTCTTACCCCCTCCTTTAATGTAACAGGACTCTAATCTTGATTCAGAAGTGGTTTTTGCTTAGGTGTAAGAGTGTTGGAAGTATCAGGGAAATCCCAGGGAGAAAGCTGAGGCTGTGGCCCACTCTATGTTGTGCAGTTTAGGGATAGAAAGAGTCAGGTATTCCCTTCCTCTCTGTGTTGGGGTACAACTTGAAATGCTGGTCCCTCCATGCTGAATCCTAGCCTATATTTGACTCTTACAAACCTCCTCCTAAAAAAGCACATTTTCTGATACTGAAGAGTAACATCTGGACAGGCAAAGAGGTTCATGCTTTTGCAGTTCAAAATGCCTGGCATAGACTATGTATTTGAAAGACATGCCAACTTCTTGAAGCATTTAGCCCATTATATAAAAAGACACCAGCTGAAGAAAAATATATATAACCAGATTTGGGCACAGGCTTCAAGCTTCTCCCAAAGTTGATGGTGCTTGGATTTAGAGCTGTGGTTTGGAATATATTTAGCTGTTGCAAAATAAACAAGTAGTAATAGGATAGAAAAGAACCTTATAGAAATGGTTATTTTTGTTCAGACATGGCCCTAGGGTGTTAACAATTTTATAAACATTGTTTTATGAAAATTGAGATCATTCTTGGAAATGCTGGCTACGGAAAATGACCTTTTGTTGTTTTTGTATTGTATTTTTTTTTGTGATGCTATTGTTGCTATGGAGGTGATAGCCAGTCCCTGGTAATGACTCTCCTCATTTGTACAAATGTCTTACACAGTGTAGGAGTAATGAACCAGAATGAAGCGGGGGAGGAAAACCTTAGGAGGAAAAAAAATTAAAAGAACAGAGGGAAACAGTGGCTGCTGTCATTATTGCAAAAGCCACAGGAGACTGGGCCATTTCCATAGAAGAATTAGGAAAAAATGAGGAGGACTAGAGTTCAAGTGTTGCCCTGGCTTATTTCCCCCTAGAATACTACTGACTTCAGTGGGATTGCATAGGATCTGAACCAGTACACAGTTCATCCCCAGACTGGAGTCTAGAGAGAGCAGGCTTGTTTACACTTCTGCACATATGGTCTCTTTTATCAAAGTATCCTTCTACTGTGTGTCCAAACATTGACTACCACAGAAACATAGGCAGTCTCAGAGACTAGTGATGAATTATCCAAAGCTAAGTGTCCCTCCTCTCTAAGTGCCTTTAAGGCAATCATCTAAATTCACTCCAAACTCAATAGAGTAGCAGGTATTTCCGGACAACAACTTAGCTTGCCCTGATGTAGTGTCTCAGATAGGAGGTGCTACCACTCAAACGACCATTAAGCTGCTGCTTGATGATACTTCAGTCCAGAGATGGAAAGAAAAACTGTTGAAAGCGCTGTCTATGAAATACTCTAGAAAGGAGCCTCATAATGAAGGATGGAGCCAGCCACTTAAAAGACTTTAAAGGCAATGACCTTATTTTACATAAATTTCCTTATTCTTCTAGAAAAAATTGGTACTATTCAGCTTTATTATGAAGGTGTGACAGGTGCATCCCCATAATTCTTTTGTAGATTTGTCCTTTTTTTTTTTTTATATATAGCTTTTATCCATACGACATCTTTTACAACTATTTAGTTTCAGGGCCTTCCAAGAAGCCTGCTTGAAAACAGAAACTCAGATAATCTGTACCCTCTGTTTTCTGAAAGTCATATTTCTTCACTTGATTAGTTTTCATTTTTATAACCATGTTGCTACAAACTGAAGGCATCCAACAACTCTTCAGAGTGAACACCAAGGGAATTTAATCTGTGCTACAAATTTCCCGTTCAATTGCACAGTGCTCAATTAAGTTGTGCTGTAATGCAGCTGACCTCAGGGCACAGCCCCAGGGGTCTGTGATAACCATTGGGAGGTCTAATTTTGGAAACATCTTTACATAACAAGACAACCTGGGTTGCTGGGGCTGGCTGTTTGGGGAAATGGGCAGATACTTCTTTAAAGGTCTATTCCGTTACCACAGTGGGACTAATTCTAGGTGGAGAAGGGCTGGAATGACGGAGGTTGGCAACAAAAGGGAAAAACAGGAAAGAACACAAAATTAAATTTTCTCAAATATGACATTCCCACACACCACCCTATGCCAAGATTGTTGGCTGGTGGTAGCAATCATGAGCATGACACCGACCATCAATCTTTGACAATTGAAAGATGCTATAAAAACCTATTTGAGCTTAATAAAAATGTGATGGCCTGGATGAGTTGGATGCAAGGTTATTATGTGATTGTGGGCAACACCCCTTAAGCTTTCTATGGCACAGTAGATTTTATTTCAAATAAAATAATCACTGAAAAAGATGGGATGGCCCTGTGGTTGAGGTTCTGGCATGAGACATCTAGTGTATGGATTTAATTCCTGGCATTGACATAAACCTTGTGTATAATTTTGGGCAAATCACTTAAGCTCTCGCGTTTTCAGTTCCACAGTTATAAAATGTGGTCATCATTCCTCCTTTTTCCCACCTTTAGGGTGCCTTTCCATTTAAACTGTAAACTTTTCTGAACAAAGACTTTCTCTTATTATGTGCACATGCAGCATCTTGCACAACCCTGGGACTCTGCTCTTAGTTGGGACATTTGGACATATTTATATTTGTATTACCAGACAAATGTGTAACGATTGCTGCATACTGAGATTCGTTAAAGTTAGTGGGAGAAAGTAGAAACAGAGGTATGTGAAATAAGAACTCTGCTTTCTTTCAAATCTGCCACATACTTCACATAAAGTCTTCATACATACTTTGAATTGAATTAATTTTGGTTGGTTGGTGGCAAATCTTCAGGAGGAACAAAGCCCCAATGAAGAAATGTTGCATGCATGTAGAAGTAACTTGCTAGCATATCATATGATTTCAAAGGCCTTTTCATAGTGATAATAATCTATCCTGGAAAGGGACTCCAAAATTTCCTTTACCTTCAGTTTGAGAGAGTGATAGCTATCCATGTTAACAGCAGTGAATATTTGCAGGAGAACAAGCAAGGTTGGCCTGTCCTATGAACACTGGATTAGCCACATCCTACGAGTGAACTTCCATCCTGCGAGTGGGCACTTTCTCCTGCTAACAGATTTGTATATTGGGTCAGGCTCAGATGGAGTTAATTTTCCTCAGAGCAGCCCTCATAGTGCTGTGCTTTCTATCGGTATGTAGAAAGGTATTAATAACACAGCAGTCTTTTGGCTACTGCTGAGCAGTGCTCGCACAGCATCAAGGCATCTTGAGCATCTCCAGCATTCCCCACTACCACCAGTGGCCTAGGAGGGGGCAAAATCTTGAGAGGGAACATAGCCAAGATGCTTGACCCAAACCAGCTAAAGGGATATTCCATACCATATGACATCAGCTCAGAGATAAAGGCTAGGGGAAAGGAGGAAGAAGGGAAGGTATTAGTTTTTCGACGTTTTGTCTTCCAGAGCGATCACTATGCGTACTGAAGCCCTGCTTCCCGGGAAGTGGCTGGGCATTGCCTGCTAATGGGAAGTAGAGAATAAAAACTTGTTTTCCATTTGTTACCGCACACAGCCTTTTCTTTTGCTTCTATTAAACTGCCTTTATCTTGACCCATGAGTTTTTCTTTTTCATCTCATCTTCTCCCTGCCTGTCCTACTGAAGAGGGGAGTGATAGAGCAGTTTGGTGGCACCTGGCATCCAGTCAAGGTCAACCCATCAAAATTTGGAAAGGTGATATTTCTAGCTATGGTTAATTAGAGGTCAGTTAGAAGAAGTTATACTGTAGACTCCAGGTGTTTTCTGGCTTCTGATATCTTGATGGGATTGGCAGGCAGGGAGATGGTCACGAAAATGCATTTTGCTCTAGAAAATGAATAGTTAAGACCAATCCTGTGAATGGCTTTCTGCAAAACAAATGACGAAAAGGCGACACTTAACCAAGGAGTAAAATTTGAGATGGATAAGTATGGTTTTAAAATGTTGTAACTGTCTCTCATTGCCAGTCTTTCCTGGGACTGCAGTGGAATGGCCCAGGGGTTGGAGTGTAAGTAACAAACTCACCATATTGCAGTCTCCTGCGCTGTGTACTCGATGTGAGGCAAAGGGTCTCCTCTGTAATGAAGAGAGGAAATAATGCATGTGTCTAAAGCAAGTTTCATGTTCAGTTTCCAAATATTATTTTTTTTGCCTGCACCATGAATATTTGCTGTAATGAAGATAGAAACAGAAAAATAGTATATAATTAACAACTTCTTTGTCTTGGTAGGTTCTAATGTGTGCATTTTCTCCTCTGTTCCAGTGTGGGGAGGAAACAGAGGAACATGGTAACAAAGGGAGCCATGTTCTGCTTTGCAGAAGGAGAAAGAAGCTTTCAGGCTTACACCTTACCTCTGCTGAAGGCAATCTAGCAACCAAAATGCAGTGTGTGCCTGGCGGATCCATCCCTGGCAGTATGTGATCAACACAGTATCATAACAGAGAAGCATTCATAAACTCATCAGCAGAGACCTACCCAGGCATACGTTGTGTGGTTATCACTGACCTCTCTGATGGGCCGACCTCTCTCCTTTTCCTCACTGTTGCTTCTTCAGTAGCTCTGAGTCAGTTCCATGTGTGCTTTTGTGCTGGTTTGTGCTGCGCTAGCTGTGATACATGGTGGCAGTGAGAAAACTGTACTCAAATAGAAGGCTCTCAAGGCTGGGGAGGTTTCACCAGTTCTTGGGCACCATGAGGCTGATAATCCTCAACAGAACAACCAGTTCTACCTTTACATCTGAGTGACTCTGTCAGACAGCAGTGTGATTCTGGTGAAGTTTTACACGTAAAGGCAGAAAGATTTTCAATCACCCACACGAGACCTGGGAGGTTTTTAGGTAGCTAATGTACATGGCTATCAAATAACAAAAATAGTAAATTGGTTTTCTTCATCAAAAATATGTTCCTAAACATTGTTCCTTGTAGTTCCTTCAAAAATATTAGACTCAGCTCAGGAGCTAGTCCTAAAAGGAACTGCAAAATTGAAAGGAAAGAGTCATATTGAGAAATCACCTCTGCTAAGACAAAATACAGCACTGATGGAGATGTGAATGCAATCCTAAGATTTTTATCTTTAAGGTATATTTGCTGTGTTGTGGGGAAAGCCTATTTCGTATGGAGTGAAAGCTTCTGTAGCTGAATTCTGTTTTCTAAAAGATAGCCCTATTGATACATTGACAGAAGATTAAGTCTCTGGTATTTGTTGCATACAAAGATGTCTGAAAGCGCATGTGAACTGCTGAAGTTTCTCTTCAGCAGCCTTATACTTACGCTCTGTAATTAAAGGCAAGGTCAGCAAAGAATGCCCTCCGTTTCTTATACTCCAGGTCAGCATATCCCTGAGTTAGAAAAGAATTCAAAAAAAAGTTTTACATTAAGAGAGATTTGTGGGCATAAATAAATTTGCTAATAGAAGCTTTCAGAAAGCCTAGGCCTCAAAGAGGTTGTTTTCTCTGAGGCAATGAATCTTGAGCCTTATGAACAGGGTAAGCCAAAGTCTGCAATCAGTTACATCTGTGACATTTGGATGAAAATTTGGGGCCTGTGACCAGAAAGGAAAGTAACATGGCTTGGTGGGAAGGGTTTGGAGTTGTTCATAAATGCTAGATCACAGAATATTACACTTACAGTCAAATTTAAAAGCAAAACACATTAAAAATGGAATTGAAATAGGGGTTTCAATTCTGCTGGGGAAGAGCTGAATAATGATTTCCTGCACTAAGCACGAAGGTTGCAATATCAGGGCTGTGATGGACATGATGGTACCAAGCCTGGTACCACCTTGCCAGAGAAAGTACACTGTGCCTGCCCAATACCCTGTGCTTTGGGCGAAGAAGGGGTCCTTACTGGCTAGAATATATAGAAAGTACAGGCTTTCAGCTCAATCCCCCCTTGCCCATTTATTACCATGTTATGATAAAGGCACATTCAGAGGTATCTGTTTAAAGGGGCAGTTTACTTATTAAATACCAGAGGGGTTTTTTTGCACCTTTGGTGTTTACTAAAAGCTGAGTTTCAAGCAGGCTTCTCCAGCTATTAAATACGAATAGAGATGTGGAATCGAATTCCTTTGAATTTTACATCATTCATAATAGGAATAAAATCTGAAATCTGGCACTGTGTTACTAATATAACTCATAAAGCAGCGTTGATCGGCATCACTGTACAAATATTTATTATTCTAAAATATTCAGGATTTACTGGAACTACTTTGCATACTACAAGCCAAATTTCTCCCTTAGGTTTATTCACATAATTTTCAGTGTAGCAATAATACCAGTAATACTGCAGTTAATGAGTATTGTGTGCGTGAATCTGAGGAAAGAACTGGATCCTGAGAGCATTTATTTTTGTCATGTGTTATGGATAATATGTTCATTCAGATGCCACCCTTGCTTGTCAGTAGCTGTAACAAGCCCATGCAAGACACGTGGAAAAGCCATTGGGCCAGGCTAGCATTGATGCTGTGACCTCTCAGCTTTGTCCCCGCTGTTCCCAGGGCTTTGTACCCATCCTCAGAGCAGCAGGAACCTCCCTGGGGGACTGCTACAGCCAGTGTCAGGATGCCCCAGAGACTGGTGTCACAGTGTCATCCGTTTGCTTTTCTGGCCAAAAAAAGCAACAGTAAAGAACAAAGTGAAGCTGTAGAGAATGACAGCCCAAATTGCCTACTTGGTAGTAAACATATATGCAAAATCTCTGCTGAGACCTCTGTACATCAGTGTATTTGGTACTCTCCTCCAACCTGTCCATTTCTGAGCCATGCTCAGCAGTACAGTAAAAGAACCCACATCATTCTCCCTCCTGTCACAGACACTATTTTCAGTGCCTGCGCTAATATTTTTCAGGCTAGTTTAGGTATTTCTACACTGCACTGCATTCTTCAGTGTAGATTGATCCCCACTCAATACCTCAGTAGCTCTGCACCACTGGTGCTTTCTCTCATCCTCATCAGTGCTCATACCTCCTGTTTGGTGAAGTAGGAGAAGAACTTCATCCAATTCAAAGAGCTCCCAATGTGCATTCATTTATCTCATGGGAAACAGCCTCAGACCTAGCTCAGGAAAATGAAAATACTTGGATTGTTTCCATCAGAAGGATGTGAGGAAGAATGAAAGACCTCCTGGTTAAGGAGGGTATGAAGCTCTCCTAGAGCATTATAGTTTAAGAAGTGATTCTCAGAAATAGGAACTTAGACAAGTTTTTTGTGCCACACAGAACTGTACATAGCTAACACCATTAACACTGTGTAGGTTAATAAAAGGGTCTAAATAGAATTCAAACATTTAGAAAAGGGAATGATGAAATCTTGTAGGTTCTGTTGACGTCCATCTAAATCTTCCTTGCACATTTTTCAGTGCAAAGGCTGCTTTTTTTTTTTCCTTTTCATGCATCACTTCTATGTGATGTTTGGCAGAACACAACAACCCTGTGACTTACCTTGTCAATCAGCAAATGGCCCTTTGGAGTCCCTTATTTTTCTGTACCTAACTCATATCTCATCTGTACTAAAGTTGGAAAACATCAGTGAGAAACAAGTGTTTGTTTATTCCCAGTACTTTGCCCTACTATCATCATCACTAGAGCAGGACTCTGCAGTGCATTTTCCCTCTTCCTTCTCCTCGAGTTTCTGCTTATGGCAAGGCTGAGTACACACACAAAACTGTTATGAGTAAAGCCCTTTTTGCAGCCCACTCATAACCAAAACCTGCTGCCTGAATTCAAGGGAAAGCCTGTCACAAACATTCTAATGATATTTTTGCAAAGTGGTATCAATAAATACTGCCAAAATCCTGGTTCCAAAGACCTTGTGAAAAGTCAGATGTAAATTAGGATTATAATCTTTCCAACTTGCTTCCTATTTAAACCTTAGATGCTTACCTCAGCTGAAATCACTAGGCCTTTTGAGCTTCTCCAGTCACATTTAAATCTCCATTCAGGTATTATATCCATTAATCAGTGCTGCCATGTATTTATCTTATTTTCTGTCTAGACGATTTTCGCAAGTTTAAGCATAATACTCTTCTCTGTGGGATCTGAGGATCTGGTTTTATTAGTCACTAGCACTTTGCCACTTGTTCTCATTACCATTCTCTGTACATATGCACTTGAACGAGATTCCTAGCATATACAAAATTAAAAATGCAGATATGGAATATCTGAAAGGTCAAAAAATAGAAAACACAAAAAGAAGGTGCCTGGGGAACTTGCTTGTTCAAATATATTGGAGTGAAATAATAAATGAGGGTTTTCTTTTAACTAGAAAGTGAAATGTAGACTCATGCTAAAGAAGGTGTTAAATAGAAATTACTTCAGCATGTGTCCGATGTTTATCATATGTACCTTGATGAATCAGGACCCATAAGCTTTTCTCATTATTAAGTTATTTATTCCATACTCCCTAATTCCTTTATCTGATCCTTCATTTTTTTCTATCCTTTCATGAGTATTTCTTTACTCCTGAAATTTTCCTTACAACTACAGAGAGTTTCTTTTTGAAAAATAAAATAACAGTGATGTCAAACTTACAGGGTGACCGTGGTCCAAACTGGGATCATACTTAGTGATCAGATGGTGACACTTGTCCAGATCTTGGATTTTTCTGGGGAACCAGGGCACTGGAGAGAAAGCAGCAAGAGTTAAATGTGATAGGATCAAATAATTTTTAAAAGACACGGAAAATAAAATTTGTGTTGAAGATTACAAGCTTTCTTTTCATCGGTGTCTAAGAATATTCGTATCTGCGTGTCACCATATGTCAGTAGGTGAATTTGTTTGTTGACCAAACTGGCAGTTGAAAAATGACCTGAAACTAACTTGAAATTATAATCTCTCAGTTTTAATTAATAGAAACAATTCTTAAAGGGAAAAAAAAAAAAAAAAAAGTCCTTTTAGGCCAAATGAGATGTTCTCTTTGACCCAGCACAAAAAAATTATTTCTACATTTTGGATTTAAGAAAATATTTTGATCATGTCTAAAAATAGGCCAAGAAGTATCTTGATTTCAAGTTTTTTCCTTCTGGCTCTTTTAAAATTTTTTTTAGCAAAATTATTCTAGCATTATCTTAATTTCCAGACAGTTTCCCTCCCCTGAAGTGGGGACCTTTTCTGGTGAAAGGAGGTTGTAGAGAGGTGGGTGTTGGTCTCTTTTCCCACGTAACAAGTGATAGTACAAGAGGAAATGGCTTCAAGTTGCACCAGGGGAGGTTTAGATTGGATATTAGGAAAAATTTCTTCACCGAGAGGGTTGTCAAGCATTGGAACGGGCTGCCCAGGGAAGTGGTTGAGTCACCATCCCTGGAGGTATTTAAAATATGTGTAGATGTGATGCTCAGGGACATGGTTTAGTGGTGGACTTGGCAAGGTTAGGTTAATGGTTGGACTTGATGATCTTAGAGGTCTTTTCCAACCTAAATGATTCTATGATTCTATGACTAAAATAGAAGGAAGTGTGGTCACTTGAATTCAAGTGCCAGCATTTATGACCAACGAATTTAAAAAATACTGAACAAAGGTAAACTTGATACTGCTTTCTGAGGTTAGACTGATGCTGTGATCAGACTTAGTGTGTTACAGCTCAGAAAAGGTCCATTTGGGGTCACCTTAATCTTATACCTAGCAAGAGAACAGGCGACTCTGTACTGAATGGCAAATTTAGCTTTAGCCCTATTATATTATATCCAGGCACAGCCAGTTCACAAAGGTACAAGGCTACAAATACCCACCAATGTTGGGAAATTCCAGTTCTTTCATGAAGTTATGGCCAATACTGCAATAAGAAGGAGGAAATACTAGTTTGACAGATGTCTTGCATCACCTCAACATTTTTTGGCTGAGCCTTTGTCTTTGGCTGTACCAATGGTTCTGCATGCAAGATGCCTGCCCTGATCTATGACCATATCTCCTGAAACTCTGTACCTGATCATAAGTCCTCCAGTCTATGTCCCCCATACACATCTTGCCTATCCCTTACTAAGTCCTGGGAGAGGGCAGACAGGCTAAAGGAGAGGGGAGAAAGGACCATGGCAGAACCCTTGGCCTGGTCACAAAAATGGTTGCAGCCAATAAAACGGGGATAGTGCTGACAGATGCCAGTTTGGCTGCATCTGTCTCTGCTTCATGGAAGCAGAGATAACCACTGCTTTTCTCAACTGAGTACCAAATTAATTTGAGTTAAAGCCACTATGGGCAGGGCATTGTCTCATCACTGTCCTTCAGAAAGCTGCCTGTAAAGGCCTGTCTGGCTCACCTAAGAACTCCCCAAAAAAAGAATATAAAAAGTCCATGTGGGAAAAAAAATACATTAATCCAGGAGCTGGATCTTCAGGTGACAGAGGTAGCCAGAAAATACATATTTGCATCTTCCCAGTAAAATGATTGCTGAGCAGTAAACACGTTTATACAACTTAGATATCTTCTAGTTACCAATATGCTCTCATAGGCATCTGCAAACTCCACTAGAAAGTGAAGCTGCAGCTGGCCTCTTTCCATAAGATGCACCTCCACTTTCAATAAGATATACCAGTAAAATGGGCCACTAGCCAATCTTATACCTAGGGGCTAGCTGAGCTGAAAGCCCTCTGACACTTTAGCACCCCCAAATTCACCTCAGTAGGACCAAAACGACAAAGAGCTTTAAGGCCAAAACTTCCAAATCCCCAGTTCTTGCTGGTGCCCACACCTAAGGTGTCTCTGTGGGTCACAAATGCCAAGTCTCTGACCCTTTCATCCTGAAATCAAATTAACTGCTTCAAGCACTGCTGAATTCTGTGGTCTGAAACACCCAGACGAGACTCTTTGCAAACTTAGCAGTGCTGTGTGTAAGCCTCAACTAACTTAGAAACAGAAAGACTCTGGCCATTTTCATGCCAAATATATTAATTCTAGCATCATTTCATCCAAAATAAGCCTGATTACTTTTATGATTGCTGTTCAAAACCATAAGAAAAAGGAAAATGTGAAGAAAATTATGTCCCTAATATTCCTCTGCTTTAACCATAAACACACCCTCCTTTAACAGTGCCTTGTTTTTATTGTAGATCCCAGTCTCAGCACACCTGAAACTAACTGCTACTTCTGAGCACAAACCTCTCAACACCCAATGAAATCACAAAAAATGCTTCTTCAGCTCCAAACCCCTCTTTGGCTCTCCAGTTTCCCTGATGACAATCATACCCTTTCGATATCCCCACAGTCCCCGAGAACAGCTTGGCACAGACTGCCTCTCATCACTAGCCTGAAGGTGAATTTCAAGCAACACCCAAAGGTGTCCAGACAGGACTGTATTAGCTAAAAGGGCGCTGGGGATTCCTGCCTGGCCTGCTCAAGGGTGGGAAACCTCATGGCAATTCTGTATTCAGAGAACTCAACCTATGAGCTGGACCCTCAGCCTTCTCATCTATGAAAGGCACCCCTGGCATCCTCAGGATTGAGGTCTCTAACAGCTTGTTGTACTCACCGATCCCCTACCTGTCTGTAAACAGGAAAAATACCAGTCTACCTCTGGCAAACTCACTTTCTATCCTGATGACTAGTAGGGATGGTAATTCAAATACAGCACAGGCAGTGGAGTAGCCACTTGCAGCACTTTGCCAGGTGAAATACTGTTCCTAAAGTGCAACCTTTGAAGCTGCACAACCTCCAAACAAGCTTTTAGGTGCCTGGCAAAAAGCCTGATGCTCTGTCACTCCAGATTTGGCAGTGGGTCTGCTCTCCACAAAAAGCTTATCCCCTGGTTCTCCCAACCTGCCCTGCACGCTTTGTGCTGACCCTCCCTCCCTCTTGCACGCTGGAAGCTTCTTCAAGCTGGTTGCATTTAGCTCTTTTCAGTGAAGAAGCAATCTACCTACAGACAATACTACTGGGCGCAGACAGCAGTGGACAGACAGCTACTGCTTACAGAACTGATGCAATACACTACAAGCAAATGAAACATTCAGCTTTTCTGCCGTATCATTGTGTTCTCATCAAGTGTCTGTGTTCACCTCAGAGTGGTCAGCTTTCTGCACAGCTCTCAGCCCACAATCTTCCTGTCATTGAGGAGTCTCCAGTTTCTCCTCAGCTTCTTGTTTTGCTGCTCTATCCTTCTTAGCTCCCTTTTTGCTGGAACGCTTTTCTCATGTCAGTTCCCCTGGCTATGATGAAGTGCCTCCCTGTCCACACCAATGGAAATGATCCCAATTCAGGGAAAGCAGTCATGCAATGACAAAAAAATGAATGCATGCTCACCTTCTTTCCAGACTAATTTAATTAATATTATGAAGCTAATGCTAAAAAAGTTACTCCAAAAAACCCCCAAACCAGCACGAACAGATGCATGCGTTTCTTACCTTTGTCTTCTCTGCTAATTTTCACATCCTCTGCCACTCTCTTTAAGCAGGTGATAAGGATACTAACGTCAGCATTGTGAACTTCACATTCAACAAAAATGTCAAAATCATCAGCAGAGTTCTTGGGCTTTTTGGCTTGTCTGGTTTCAAAGTGATGGATCTGAGTTTCAAACATCTGCAAGAGCCAGATGTTCATATGATGAAGATTTTCCAAAGACTGGAAATCCAGGTAAGTCTAGATACACTCCTATAATGTCTTTAAAAGGTGACTAAAAGAGGTCTTAACAAGAAGTGCATGTTAAGCAATGAAGCCCAATAATGCCCAGTTTAGAAGGAGCTAAAATACAAGCAGAGCTAAAGATAAAACACTGTAGAATTAGGTAGAGATAGATGGAGATGAAAGATGAGACACTGTTGACTGCAGCATTTCATCTGTGCAGAAATAACAAATGAGCGGCTGGGTAACTCTTAAGACCTTGGCAGAATGAAAGCAGATCTATTGATGTATAATAACACCATAATCATTATATAATTGCAAACAATTAAAAATAAGGAACAAATATAATACTTTTGAGTTACTCATTTTCACAGATGAGAGTGAGCACCTGGTAGGGATACTTCAAGTGCCCAGAATATACAATGCCTGTATGGTTTACAGCTCTTGTATTCTCTGTATCTCCTGCCAAATATGCAGAGAAAATTCGTTGGCTTCTAACATGTCCACAGTCTGAGTGCTTGAAATGCTGGCCTGTGTTTTAGTCATGGCTGACCACCACAACTGCTAGAAAGAAATAATGGATTGGTATCTGCTTTAAACAGCCCTTACATAAAATGATGATTCTTCTAAATGACTGTGTCCAGCTGCTCCCTCCCTCCAGAGCACTCTCCTTCTTCACCTGGATAGGCCAGCCAACCTCTCTGAGCAGGTGTAGCAAAACAGGGACAATGAGAAAGGGGGAAGGCAGGTGGAGGCATAAGTCAGGTAGGAGAAGGGTGAGAGAGGGAGAGATGCAAAGTGGGAGAGATGAAGGCAAATAGGGACAGAAGAGAGGGCTCAGAGGAGGCAGGGAATGGTGAGGTCTGTACCTCAAAGACTTTGGCTGCCTTAGAGAGCTCATTCTTCCTCACGTTGCAGAGGGTGAGAGTCAGGATGAGAGTGGCTCTGCCATCCTCCCTGTTGGACTCCAGGCTATTTCGCCTGTTCAATGACTCCATGCCATGCATCTCCTTCTCCTTGCTGGCCTCTTCCTTTTGGCTTGAGATCCCCACCAAGTCAGTCTTCATTGGGAGACAGGGGAGAGGACTGCAATTGCCAGATGTTGAGTGGAGACTGCCTGAGTATGTGAGTGCTTCTCCCAGAGCAGTGGCCAGGGGATGTGGTTGGACTGGAGATGCAGTGCGTAGATGTGGGTGGTAAGATCAGAGCTGCCAGACAGCAGCAAATCAAACTGGTTGCTACTTTGTTAGGTGTAGGGACATTTATGTTGGCCATGCCAGACACATCAAGGGAAACCGCCTGCGTAGGTTATGCGCAAGAGCCCAAGATAACCCTCCTCCTCTGGGTAACTTCAAAGCGTGGCCCTCCTGCTCTGTTTGAAGATGTCTGCAGGCTGTTCAACCCCGGAGATGGGCTCCTTTGTGGAGAGACAATTAGCCTTAGCCCCATTTACATCTCCCAGTCTGGACTGCCCTGCACAATGTCTGAGACTGCCCTTCCTCCCCACCCTTTTTTACCTCACTGCATTGACCATGCCCTCAGGCAACCAAAGGGGCTCTTTACCCAAACCCTAGCCCAATCCAAGTGGTGTCCCCTCTGTACAGACACAACTGTTGGAGTGCCAGAGAGACCTGAGCCACAGCCAAAGTTCATTGCCTACTTCTGAGCTTTTCCTGCCCACAGGATCTGACCTGTTCTCCCCTAGCCCTACAAGAGCTCAGTGCTGCCTCCAGGTTAAGTTCCTCTGTTGGAACTTTTTTCTGTCATGATTTTATCTCCAGTGAAATAGACTCTAAAAATGCCCAGGGTCACATCTTCTCACAGCTGGAGGGGCAAGCTCAGGGGGGATTCAGTTCTGCTCCTGCCAGGGCATGGCGCCCCTTGATATCCACAGACATGTTTTGGGATACGAGCATGCAGTATCTTCATGCCCCAAGTTACAGTGTGCTGGAACCGCTATGAAAGTCATCTTGTAGGCCCACAGAGGAGACTACTCTTCTGTCCTCCCTTTGAAGATGGAGCCATTTATGATGTGCCCCTTAGCTGATCCTGGCTGGGTCACACACCCCAGTGCTGTATGGCTCTTGCCTCCTCCCTGGCCTAGGAAGATAAAGACAGTGCAACCAAATTTTGTTCTCCAGAGACCGTGACAGCAACCACATTTCCCCTTGGCCCAAGGGTGAGCACTGGGAAGGTCTCCATTTCTCCATCTATTGGCTGGCTGAGGCAGAAAACCCAAGGTGAATTTTGGAGTGCCGTGCCCAGGTGGCAGGTCTCAGCCTGCTGAGGAACATCGCTCCCCCCCCCAGACCTCGGGCACTGCGGGCTTTGCAGAGTGCGGTCGGTGCCGGCCCGGGAGGAGCTGCCCCCCGGCC
>NW_009258756.1:2499738-2503805 GCF_000687185.1 Egretta garzetta
CGGGTCGGGGGGAGAAGAAGCAGGCTTGCAGGGGGAAATAGGCTCTTCCCACTCTTACCTTCCCTCAGCAGTGGCGGCAAGGCTGGGCACAGGAGAACAAGCCGAGCTGAGTCTATCTGAGTCCAAACTGGGCCTTTCCCATGAAGGGTGGGTGCATGTATCCCCACATCCAGGCCACAGGCATGGTACCAACAACAAATGGTGCAAAGTCTCCTACTCCAGCTACATGTGGTCATGTAGGTGAAAGCCCTAGGGCTCAAGATGCATGTTTAAGGCACTGGTCACAAATACTAGCAGAGCAGGGACATCAGCCTCCTATGGCTCTCTTTATGCTCTAGTGTCAGAGTCCCATCTCTATATGTTTGTAGAGCACTAATCATGGTTCTGCGTATGAATTGAGGTTTCTCTATAGAGCCAGACAGGACTCATCAGTCAGTGTGACAGTTGAAGCAGCATAGGCAGAGCTTACAGCAGAGCTTTGTAGCCTGCTGCAAAACCAGAACAGAGAGCCCTGGTTTTCCAGGTGGTGAAATGTCCTTGCCCAGCCAGTGGGCACTCTAATACCACCTTGAATCCATGCTTGAAGTAGGCCCGGGAATGCTTTAGCCATGGTGTCATGATGTAAGTCAGCTCTGCTGAGACATCCCAAAGTCCTGCCCTCAGCACTTTCGGGGACTTCTAGGAGTGCAGGAGGAGAGGTCTCAGGCTGGGTGCTGCAGTTTAAAGGGCTATGCAAGGGCTAGAGCACAGGGTGTCATCCTTTCCCATGGGGCAGGCAGCTTCTCCCTGCAGAAGGTGGGAATCCCCCATCCCAAGATGGGGCTCACCCCCTCTCATGCAGCCCCAGGGGTGGGTGCTTTAAAAGGCCATGGCTGACTGCCACAAACAACCTGCCCATTTTTGATCTGTTTCCACTGCAAATATCTCCACCCTGTGTGAGCACAGTGCTGTTCATTTGAGATGGATGCAGCATTAATATTTTAATTTATTTAGGTTAGTTTAAATGGTTACATTTGAACATGAAAAAATTCTTCTCTGCGAACGGCCATAACGGTTCAAAGCAGCAAAGAGACAGGTTTTAAAAGAATGCACTCCTGTGGGGTCCTCTTGTGCTTATTCCCTCTTTCAACAATTTCTGCATCCTTTGGGGAATCCTTCCTCCAAGACTGCTGTCATATCTAGGCATCTTAAGACACCCAGAGGAGACCACCTCCCTGTGTAACTTGGGCTGACAACTCCCCCCTCTGTCACCATCACTGGCCTTGGCCAAGGTCAGTGCAAAGGAAGAGGGCCTCATGAGAGGGCTTCTTTGGTCACCTGAAACAGAGCTGGAGATGGGGACATAAAAAATATGATCATAGTGTTATAGAACAGAGGAAGGTTACTTGAAAGAGTAGCTTGGGATAGGTTAGTCAGGGTAGCATACAAAAATGTACAGAGTATGCAAAGGTAGAGCATTCAAGGCTTTGCTGTACATTTCTAGGTAATTATACACATCAAGAGACTACTTTTTTTATCAGTTTTATGGTCTTGTCTGGATGAATGATATTCAACCAGTGCAAGACAGTCTTTTCTGAGTTGGAACCCACCTCAAATGGGCATTCCCTCCTACCTGGCTATTTAATTCTGATCGACCTGTGTGGTTACCTTACAAAGAGGAGTTACACTGGCCAAATAACTGGCCAGTTTGCTATGCAACTTTCATTTTCTTTAGCATGAAAATAAGAAGCCACTCATTAAGAATTTGAAGTGCAACTTATTTGTACTGTTTAAAGCACATATGCACAAGCTAATTTGTCCTGCAAGAAAATCTACTTTCTGTATATTTCCTCTGCTTTTAAAATACTAAGCATTTAACTTTTTCCAATCTCTCAGTCTTGTTGAACAGCTATGCTGTGATGCTTTGGCTAGAGTTATTGCTCATTTAAACCTGCATTAGGGGACACAGAATCAGATGTGTAGCATCAATTCTCTTTAACCATTCCACTTGCATTTAAAAGACAGCCATGAATCCTGGGTTCTCAATATCACTATAGATTCACCGCTGCTGTCACTCATAACAACAGTCAGAAGCAGAGGAGCTTGGAAAGTGCCTGAGGATTGGTTTGAAAGACTTCACCCTTGAGATTAAATTGTCTCTTCATGGTACAGTTACCTTATGGATCCTATTACATTAAGAGAGAAAAATATGGGCTACTTTCATGCTGAAAATACATGCCAAGCAGGACTGAAAGATGTGAGGAAGAAGAAAAAAGATACAGAGATAAAAAAAAGCTTACTTCAAAGCACCAAAATGATACCATTTTGCATAAGTATATGTCTATTGAAAAGGGTTCCAGCTGGTAGGCTTAGATTAATGTTATTACCCACCATAAATATAATGGAAACAGCTGTACTTTCTATCTTCCTAAAGGATGATGCTTACATTAAAGCTCCATTGATTTACAGTACAATAGTAGGTATGAGACTTGTGGACTTTCAAATCCCTCTCCATCTTTGGATCTTCTAATAGAAATGCAACTCCCGAACCATGTTAGTATCATGATGCAGAATTGCTTCATGTTGGAAATACTATTCTGCTTTGCTTTGCTCCATTCTGTTCCAATGTACAAGTGCTGAACTCCTTCCTCCATCAAGCAGGGAGCTACAGGGAGGCATTATACAATGTGGACCAGTCCAGGAGGGCATTTAGCTGCTTTGAGTGAAAGTTATTGGATAAAATACAGAAATAACTTTCTGAACAGCCAAGCTCTTCTCTCTTCATGGCTCAGCCATTGAGTTAAGCTGGGTTCGCCCTTGCTTCTATTTGCTGCCTCAGTTGAGCTATACTCCAGGAAGAATAAAACTGCTTTAACCAAAAAAGGGAAATTAAAGCTCCAGTGGGAGAAGGAAGGAGACTCCAAAAAGTATCGTGACTTAGGAGCTGTCTTGAAAGATATCATGTTTGTGTTTGAACGCACTCAGACTGCGACACAGCTGACCCAAGTCTTCCATAGCTTTGGTGGCATTTCTAGCCACAGATACAGTCAGTTAGGAGTTGGAAGGCTCTGATGCCTTCAGCTGTGTTGTAAGAACCATTTATTCTCTATTTCCAAAGTGTTGGTATCAGCGTCCTGGATTGTGAGTCCAGAAAGTTAGGAGACACCTTGTAGCAGTGCTGAATAAAGCACTCTCAGAGAAGAGGCACAAACTCCATGCTCTGGATAGGCAGTCTCAGTGCCTTGCTTAGGGACTCTGCTCTGCAAACCAATGACACATCACAGCGTATAGAGTTCTTGCACAAACCTTTTTGGGATTGGTGCTTGTGCAGATACAGTATATTTATACATGGTGATAAATCTTTGTTAATGAGGCTGCAGCATACTTGCTGTCTTCTGCTAGCATCTTTTCTTTGGATCAATGGGAACAACACATTTTTAGAAAAAAAAAAAAAGGATAGAGGTGCTTGTGTGTAAAATTAAAGGTACAGAGGGCCAAGCAGTATATGTATACACCCTGAAAGGTGTAGTGTTTGGGACTCCATGGGAACCTTGCCCAAATGTGAGGGACTAAGGGGAGAATGACTGTGAGAGAAAGCAAGATGGATTAGTCTGTCATTCATTACCATCCTGTCTCTGGGCCCAGGGTGGCAATGCAATCTCACAACTGCAGCAGACTACAGCTCTGCTAACCTTTGGCACAAGAGATAGGAAGACTTTCCTCAGATTCCCAGAACCTAGGTGATTTTTTGCATTAGTGAGAAAAAATGGATTAGTGCCTGAAGGCCAAAAGAGTGAAGGGTCACCTGTAGGCGTCTCTATCTCTGCTAATCTACAGTAATTAAGATATATAACATAAGCACTCATGCAATACACAGGAAGGTAATAGACCGAGACTAGATGAAGACTGGTATTTGCACATGGCAGCTTCTAGTCAGCATCCAGCAATTCACAAGTTACAGAGAGTCTTCATTTTATCTTCTGGAGGGCATTGCAAAGGATCCCCATCTCACCTGCAAAGGAAAGAATCGGAGCAGTTAATCCTACAGCTCGCCCATTTCTAACACTCCTGTATATGTCTACTCTTTT
>NW_009258756.1:2503817-2542338 GCF_000687185.1 Egretta garzetta
CAAAGAAGTACTGGATTGGACACATTTCTTAGGGTCTTACTGGAGTAAGGTTTGCAGAGTCAGCCCTTTGCCTTCATCAGCCATACAAGGATGGCTCACAGGATCAGGGGTGCTGGCTTTTAGCAGGCTAGCCAATGTCAGGGGCAAAACGTATCATGAAAAAGGCTAGAATGGCAAAAGGAAAGTGATTAAAGTCAAGCTTTTCCTTTTCTTCCTTACTGAGAACATCTAGAGCCACACATCAGAATCCATCACAAGGCCCTCTGGCCTTTCCTAGCACCTCCACTAAAACTGGGTATTTCAGACCTAACAAACTACAGTCAAGTGGAAATGTTATTTTGAAGCTTGGCTAGAATTAGGAAGCAATTTTTGCACCAGGAAGGAGATGTGTGCTGCTTGAACTTGGTCAGGCTCAGAGCATTAAATGCAATCAGACAAAATCTGCTTTGCTGTTACTATTTCTGATCCAAGTTTTGAGGAATTCAAGGTAACAAATCTGTAGTTCCTTACCGTTGATAGTGTCGGCTAAGTTCTTCAGCTGTTTTGCATTGTCCAGGACTTCAATCCTCTGGGTATAGGGATTGTACCGAACAGAGAAAGGACGAGGGATCGTTTGAGCAAATTTCCTGAGACAAAAATACAAAAACATATACAAACCTGAAAAGCTCCTTTTTTCAGTAACTCACTCTCTTCTTGGTGTGTGCATTTGATGCGGGGAATAAGAACATTTGTGAGAGGAAACAACTGAAATTCCTTCTGAGTGATCTGAGACCTACAGCATTCTGTAGCATGCTTGAATCTGCATTTGTCCTTACCACCTTTGGGTTTTCCAAACAGGACTAATTATGCTATTGGCATGGCAACACTGCTCCTGGTATAGGCCAGCTATGTCGCTATTGGGATTTGCCAGACTTGAAAACCTCATTTTCCTTTCAGTAATGCAAAATACAGGAATCCTGATCCAAGGCTGTGATTTCTGGGAAAGTAAGGTCAAGTGCCTATGCCATCCTGGCATACCACGGAGCAAGCAGAGTGCTAACTTCTGGCATGGTTGGTAGTGGCTTCCAGGTCATTGCAAAGATAGGAGATAGTCAATGGAGTGAAGCAGCATTCTTGCCACTGCTTATTTGCAGCCTTCCCTTCTGCAAAATAGTTAACTCCATGGCAGAAATACTAAGATTTTGGTGTCTTGGGAAAACATTAATTTGCATAACCACAGAACTGTGGAAATGAGAACTCTGAATGGGATGAGATGGTCAGAACTATTGTTCCAGGCCCCTTGTAGACCTCAGCAGGATACTGGTTTATATATCTGCTTCAGATTACTGAAGTTATTGCTGAAAGAGGAAGGAAAGCACGCAGGAATTGATTATGGAGCCCCACTATACAGACTGTGACTCAGCATGGTAAACCCCATATGCCCAGAACAGTGGAATATGCTGGATGCCACCTCCACATTGCTCCTTCAGTTTAATCCTGATTATTATCAGCTATGGCCATTGAATAGCATTCAGTGTGAGCAGGCCACAAGGTGTGACAGTGGAAAAAAATTATGTTGACCAGGATTGAAGTGTTTAGTGGCATCAGGCCAGTTTTTCTAAAGGGAGAGATAGACGTTAGAGGACAGTCTTCCTAAATCTCAGCTGAAGGTAAGATCCTAATTAGAAAATGAATGCCTTAAGATGAAATGTTTTAGGTCAGCCTCAGAATAATTTTTCAGGGAGGTTTTCCATTACACACAAACACACATGTCCAGGTGCAACCCATGAACACAGGCACTGGACCAACCCACAGACGTCTATTTCAATTTAACCAGTTTTCCAATTTCGTCACTGAAACAATTAAAAGAAGTTCCAAGATTGGTTTTATAGAGTAAAGCAGCATCTGCCATTTTCTCAAGGAACTTGCTACTCATTTAGAGAAGCATACAGAGAAGACTGAAACTGTGAGCAGGATATTAATAGCACAAAACAGAAAAGAAAGCCATCTTTCCCAGGTATTACCCCAGAGAAAAGGGCAGAAGCAGAGGCTGCAGGCTTATGATGACTGAGGAAGCATCAGGGGAGGTAGCTAGGAAGACTTTGGAGCTAGGGAGCCTGGGGCAGCAGAATATCTTGGGTCTCGGTATGTGTTTATCTGTGAATGGGGCAGGGGGGAGCGGAGGGGAAGAGAGAGAGAGAGAGAGAGAGAGAGAGAGAAGAGGCTGAAGGTCTGGGACAAGCCCCTGTGTGGCATCTCTAAGTGAAAAATGTGTTGAGTGTGAACCAAGGTTAAACCCCAGCAGCTTGGTTAACATCCAGAAATACAATGGTGGTGTTTTTAAACAGAAATAGAAATAGCGCTGTGAGGTGGAACCCAAGCTGAACCCCAAACACAGTCCGAGCCATTCCTGTTTCAAGAACCAGAACTGAATCTGGACCATTATTTCAAAGTCTTGTTGAACTGGAACTGAATCTGTATTTCAGTCACAGATGATTGAAAGATTTACTGTGTAGCCCTGTAGTCTTGTAAACACACTGCTGGTAACAAGCTGGAGGCTCTGTATTAAGCTAACCACACAGGCCTCAGGACTGGGTTTATTAGTCTTGCTTGCAGTTTTGTTTAGCTGTAATAGCAATTGTCTAATGATCATGCAGCTATTACCTAATTTGTTTTAGTTTTGCTTAATTCTAATTAACTGTGTGCTATAATGTCTATCATTAATAGTTTTTATATAGGCGTTATAGCCTGTACAGCGTGAACTAAGTCTGACCCTAAAGTAACGATTCAGCATAAAGGAGTACCAGCATGGGCTGATAACAGAGGCCTTAAAGGTGTGAGCATAGGATTATGCTGGTTGTCCCAGGCTATCAACAACTCCCCAATGGGTCAGTTATTCATAGTAAAGCAAACTTAGGAGCTGAGGGGAAAAAAAAACAAAACCATTTTAGAGGAAACAAAAGAGACAAAGAAAAAAATGTTTAACATAAATTGTAAAGTCAGAAGTAACATAGATTTGCAGAGCAAGATGTAAATCATGTTAGAAAACATATAAATGGCCCCGAGGAAACCTTGAGCTGAGGAGGAAGAAAGGAAGCATCAACACCATCTACCTCCTCACAAAAGAGAGGAAGAAGCTCCATTCATTCACATCACAGCTCTGCTCTGAAGATCTCTCAAGATGCTGATTATTTGACAACTCCACCCCTCACTACCAGTCTGAAACTGTTGACTTAAAACACAAAAGAAAGTGTAAGGGTGAGCATAACTTCAGAGGAAAAGGAGTAGATACTAGGAGATTTTTTGTACAAGAACTTATAACCATAGCAGTGTTAAAGAGACTTGTTTACTAGCTAGCTTTGACCCTAAGCATTAGTATCATTGTAGTTGGACTAAAAATATTTTTTTGCTGCATTTTGGTTACACAGATGAAACTCTTAATTAGACTAACCATGAATTCTTGCCTTTTTGTATAAGGTATGTTCCCCTTATTGCCCATAACAAGATTTTGAGTGTAACTGCTTAGTCTCCTTAAGCATTGCACAACTTTTTCTAATGCCTCTCAAAACATTACTGTCAACCCAAGATTTGTTATGGCAATGGGATCCATTGTATCACTAGTAGACAAGAAATTGGATCTTATATGGAGTGACTGGATTACCTTAGCTTTTCTTTTGCATCTTTAAAACTTTCAGCAACATAGTAGACAGGCTGGAACTCAGTAACAGGGTACTTCTGCACAGCAGTCTTCTCCAGGACAAGAGGTTGAATCTCAGGCTTACTTGATAAACAATACTATGAGCAAAAGGACAAGAACTTTATTTCAGCTAAAAAGTGCTTGAATTTGCTGTGAAATAAAGATAGAGCTGCTGAATGTCACCCAGTTTCAGACAGGAAAGAGTTGCTCCTGTGTCACACAATGACAATGTCACTTACTAGGAAAGAAGCAGGTATGAGTCCCCTGTGTATGTATATGCTGACACGTTTGTTAGAGCTCTTAAGTGAAGTACAACGCTTCATGCTATTTCTATGAGCAAGTATGAAGCAAAGTAAGGATCTGGAGCCATTTAGAAGAGACATTCGAGTGACTACAAACATCTCTGAAATGTTGTTTTACAGAACACACCTGAAGCTCCCCAAATGAAGACAGCAGCCCTGCACCATATGCCTTGAGTGAATCGCCTTCCTTACATAGTCCAAACTCCACCGTAAACCAATAAACCTAGCAAGAAAATAAGACAGAAACATATGATTCCTTGATCAAAAAGAGCAGGCGTACATCATTGATTTGAACGTATTTGGAGTTTACATTTCTACTTAAAATGTTGCCATGTGTCACATACGAACTGTATAAATTCAATAAATGTCCTCACAGACTGAAATTCTTCACCTGGAAGGGGCACAGTGCCAGATCCAATGTGCCTGCGAATCACTTCAGTTCCCCAACAAACACAGTTGTGTTTTCCTGTGCTTATATTTGTCAGAAGAGCAGAGACAATGAAACTAGAGTAATAAAATTTCATTTTGGCTGGCCAACCCAGTTAAAGTTTGAACCTCAGTTGGTAGAAGTTTTTGTCCTGTTTCAAACAGAAGGAGTCTAGCTGCAGCAGCAAGAGAGAGAATAGGCTGTTAGTGTAATATTGATGGAATATGGTGTGGGGCCTAGCTTGACTTCTTGGTCTGTCACTTTGAAGGGATACCTGCTCTGGCTCAGAATAACTACCTCATCTATCAGAAACAGCAAAGATGGTGCAATGCTTTGCCTAGGTGAGTTGGCACTGGGGACACTAATCTCACAGGCATAGCCTTGTTTTTATTTGAAGTTTGCAATTCTGGGTCTCTGTAGTGTCCAAGTAGGATTCAGGTGAGCCACACTGACTGCAGAGGACATTATCTGCATGGCAGGGTGGAAGAGCAGGGACACTCGCAAGTAGAACAACTACTGAAGCTGCCTCCTGAAATTTCCTGTGGGGATGTAGTAACATGTAATCCCTTCTTGCCCAATATGTTTGTGCTGGAGGAAATCTTGTCTGGGCTTCTGTGTTTAATCACAACTGTCACTTTGAATAAGGGGTGCCAAAGTTATTTGCCTTTAATGCAACTGTTTCAGGGTGGGGTTTTCCAATCATGGACTTCACTCTGTTCCCATTCAACTCTATGGGAGTTCTATCAGTGACTTCAGTGGCAGCAGAATTAAGACAACACAGGGTGCTTTGGAAAATTGAGCCCTCATTTATTAAATTACCGTAGCGAGTTTCTCGATGAAATCATCTGGAGCTCCCAGAGATGCCAGTCCAATTTCCTGTAACAATAAACCATTATTTTTCAAGCTGTTTATTGCAAACATTCTTCCTGTCTCGTCTTATGTAATTTCTCACATTTTAAATGTTACCATTGCTTACTACCACACACAAATGTTTACAGGACATGTTCCTATCGTGCAACATCAATTTTAAATGAGAAATCTCTCCAGAAATGAACAAAAGGTCCTATCCAAATGTCATTTACAAGGCATGATCCTTTGTGCCTGCTACAAAGCCCGCTGAGGTCAAATAAAATTTTCCTCTTGCTTTGACAGGCTTTTGGTCAAGTCTACAATGCACACCCTAGAGAATGATACGGTCAAAAGGAAGTAAATCAGTCACAGCCACACACCTTAAATATTTCTCTTTGGTTTTATGGGCCCTGATTGCAGGAGTTTTCCTGGAGCCTTGAATGAGTTATTTTTTCTGAATAGCGGGGCATGATTTGAAAGAGCTTATTTGTACCTTAGGAGCTAATGGAGACTTTCCCAGGAGGCATGCAATGGCTGGATTCAGAAGACAGCCACACAAGACTGTACATAACCAGGTACCTTTCTTGTTTTGCTCCAGTGAGGACTGCACAGTACAAAATCAGAGCCACACACACCCACACCCACACCAAGACCATGGGAGCAGTTGTCACCATGTCAAATCCTAATAAGCCAAGGTGCAGTAGGGCTTATCTTGAAGGAAACCCCAGTACTGGGAGAGGGCAGAACCTGAGGGCAATAATGAGTGCTTACTAACTATAATCAAGTCAACTTTTGTCTTGTGAGCAGGATGTTACATCAAGTCCATTTTCCCTTCCTTCCTTCCTTCCTTCCTTCCTTCCTTCCTTCCTTCCTTCTGTCCTCCATCCTTCTTTGTCTCTCTCCTCTTCTTGTTTTCCCTTTTCCTTCTTTCTTTCCTTCTTTTTTTTCTCTTTCTTTCTTTCTTTCTTTCTTTCTTTCTTTCTTTCTTTCTTTCTTTCTGTTTCTCTCTCTTTCTGTTGACTTTTTCTCTTTCTGCCTTTTCATGTTTTCTGGTAAGATGCAGCCAAAAGTTTACTCCTTCACTGAGGTTTGGCTTCTTTTCCAGAGACATTAACACCACCAAAGAGAAAGCTCTTCTCCAGCCTTCTCCCATGCTTGCAGCTGGGACAGTTCCCCACTTTACTCAGCCTCCTCTGTGGCTTCAATAGAAAAAAAAAAAAATCTTCACTTTCCCTAACATTTGGACTGCAGGGTGGGGCAATAATTCATCTGACTCATGAGCTATTTAACTTTGCTCAGAAGGATCAACATCTACAAAAAGGTTTTAGATGATGGCTTCACAAAGGGTTTGCTTGTAAAAACCCCAACTCACACAAGACAGAGGTTTGGAATTTGGATGTATGAGCTCACCTAAGTGATTTGTGTCAAGATTTCAAGCAATAAATAAATCAGCCTCAGCCACTCTTAAACAATATGCTAATAAACACCCCACCCCTCATAGCTCTTGGTTCATCCTCTGAGTTACCTAGTCTCTGGTGTGTTCAATTATAAAAATAGTAAAACCACTGAGCAACTTACCTGGGAAAACTGAGCAAAACTGGGATCGGCAAAAAGAGGCACATGTCCTAGGAGCTCATGGCAAATATCACTGCAGGAAAACATGACATCTAAATAACTTTATTTTAGGAAAAGTCCATCAATGCTGGATGAATGCCCCAGAGTCAGCACATAGTCAGGAGTGCCGTGCATTTGCTCTTACCAGCAAATAATGCTCAAGACTCATGGGAAAACATTTTGCTCTAAAATTATTCATGTGATGGAAAGGCTTGCACACTCCAGGGTTTTCAGTGCTTTTATTATGATACACCTCTCAGAGGAAGGATGATACATTATTTGCTTTTCCTTATGGAAGAAAACCATCCATTCAATTGCCTAGCCAGCTTAGGAATGCCCAGAAAGAAATCACCCCACCAAAGGGAACATGGACTTTTCAGTCTCAAGGACAAGCAACCTCTTCAGATGGAGCTCAGGCTACTAAGATAATTCACCATGGTGTCAATATGCCCCTCAAGATCTCAACTTCAGTCCATGTTCAGGCCCACAGCCTCCCAGTGGCAGGTGGAAGCTCACCCTTCCTCGGGTAGGAATATTTTCATCACACATTGAAGTTGGCAGCTGGACAGGCATGTTTGGGGAAGAAGTCACCTAGGGACTGCTAGATTTTTCAAAGACAGAGAAGTCCTTTGGTGAGACGAAAAGGGGAGAGAGATAAGATGCTCCCAGGGTTTGTGGAAGATATTTCAGCGTGGCTTTGTGCACAGTGAGAAGGGGGTGAGGAGAAGCAGGGAGGAAAATCAGAAGAATGAGGGATAGAGAAAGGGAGGAGAAAAGGAGGTGGTGTGAAGTAGGAAGCAAAGAAACGGTAAGAGAGAAGAGAAAGAATTGCAACAGTATGAAGCAGAGGAAGAAAACTGTTTTGAAAACAGCAAGTGGAAAAGGACAATGGATGGGGACAGAGAGAAATGTAAAACTGAAGAAGAGAAGGGATCAATGGGCTGGGCTTCCTCTACCTTACTTCCAGAAGCTTGCTTGCAACACATTGAGTCATTCCTGCACTAGATTTCACACCACAGTTTGGGTGCTAAAAGCCAAGCTAATTGCCTTTGTACACTGCTCTCTTGCCTCCCAGCCACCACTCAAACATGCCTTCAGTAGCAAAATATCTGATCAGTCCCATAATAACTTGCAGAAGAGGATGCAGCTTGTTAAAAAGGCTAGAAGTCGTCTGAAAATGTTTTCAGAAGAGAGCAGTCCCTTGGCCACTCTCCGTTAGCTCTGTTCCCAGGAGTGCCCGAGTCCCCACATGGCTATTATCAGCTGGGCTGACCCCACTGTTAGTCTGCTGCAACTTTACACACTTTCTGTGCCAAAGTACTTACGGCTCTGGTGTGTACATGGGTTTGGACGCATGGCGAATATACTGTGTAGAGTGAAATACTCGGAATGCCAGCCCAGCCAAGAAATCCCGGGAGGAGAGCAAGCCTGCAACAGGACGCAGGCGAAATCCAGTGCAGGCTGAAGGGACAAAAAAATGGCATCTTAAAAACAGCTAGTGTGTTTGATTTATCATTATCCAGACTCCTCACTGTGGAAAAAGTTTGTCAATTCTTTTCTTTGCTCTCCTTATGTTAAAGAGTTTAGCTGTGAAAGAGCAGGGAAATTTCTAACCATGTGTAGCACCATCACAGTATCTGAGCATCTGTACCATCATACCACTGGAAATTGTAGAGAGGGACCTGGGACACAGGCTAAGTGATGTGCCCAAGCACCACAGGGAGCCTGTGATAAAGCAGGCATTGCTTTTCCATCTCTGTAAGCACCACCCCCACTGACAGCTGAGGCCTTTCATTTGATTTGGCTCTTTTATATGTTTCAAACTTACTCTGCAAGAATTTTGAAATATCTTCAAGCTGGGGAATGTTGTCCTCCCGGTAGCCACAGTACTTCTCCAGCAATGGGAACACATGGTTGTGTTCATAACAAGCATGAGTTGGATATAGACTCTTCAGCTCCCTGAAGACAGTGCCCCATGTTTTCTTTTCTTCTTCTGTGTAGGTGACTCGAGGAATAGGTTGGCCACTGGAAAGGAGCGACAGAGAAAATGTCCTATGGCACCAGCATCATACGCAGGAGCTTTACGTGAGCTGGCCAGGAGCTCCTGGTGCAGGAGGGGAGATGCCTTTGGTCTGACATGCAGGTGCAAAAGGAGCCTCACTTGCCCCTAGGCACGGCTGGGAAGGATCTCAGCTACTGGCCTTTAGAAAACTCCTTGCATTACCGTGGTAAAAATAAATTAGTGCTTATTTGTCTTATCAAGATGTTCTTCTAAAAATATTTCCTGGCTGTTGGTTTCAATTTATTTGCATTTCTAGATTTGGAGCAGCTGTTGTATTTCTTGCTCTAATACACACTACATTAATTGTTTTGGTTACAACAGAGAAACCATCAGCTCCAGAAAACTTTGTTTCTTGGAGGAGCAGAGAAATTCTGATCTGTGCTTTATGCTGTAACAGATGCAGACTCCAGCCAGTTTGACTTTTTATAATTGTAATGAGTAATTTTGAGTCAAATCCCACCCTCAGGCCTCCGTGTCCTTAGCTTATGTTGAAGCTAGCAGGAATAAGATGATCACAAGCAATGTAGTTTGGCCTCCTGTGAATAGTCAATTCCTTAGCAATAATGATAGGGCCATAGGTGAATCCAGCAGCTTTGAAAAATCAAAGGGATTTAAGAAACTTAATAGGGTTAACATCACTGCTGGAATAATGCTGGAGCTTTCCAAGCCCCAGAGACCCATTGTTAAACTCTTGATGACACTCCACCATCTCCCACTCCCTCATTTTTTCCTTGAGCCTCAGGGCAGCTCCTCTGGAGCACCGTCATTTTGTGTCTCTCTGTATCAGCCCCCCTTGATCTGTGGAGCTTTAAACATCATGTTGAATTATGATGATTGCTGGGGGATTGTTGTTCTTATAGCACTCCTAAGTAATCCTCAACCACCTTCCAGTGCTACAGGGGGAAGCTATGGCTTAAAAACCTTTCAAATTTCAATTAAAAAAATTCAGGGATCAACAGGGCCAGAAGCAAAGGAAGGCAGAGGGAAGAGGCAAGCTAAAAGCAAACAAAAGAGAAGTCAGAGAAATCAAGCATTCAACAAAAACAATGGCTAAATGTATCGGGAGAGAAGGCAACAGAGCAAAGGCAGACTAGAGAGGCAAACAGACAAAGAGGAAAAGGACAAAATAAGTACAAAAGAAGGGACACAGAGGAGGATGGCGGGAAGAAGAGTACAAGACAAGCAACCACAGAACCACCTCACCTTTGTAGCTGGGTAGCACCTTCACAAGCTAAGCACATATATCTTTTCAGATACTTCCCATGAAGCCTGATAACTTTGGTTGTCCCTCTCCTTCTGCCCGGTTCTCTGCATCTCTGTCCCTCCATGCTGGAGACACCCCATTGACCTCTCCTCCCTACTGTAGACCCCAAAAGGCATGTCCACCAGCTGTAGCTCCCAGGGCAAAGACATCACAGATCCATTTAGGCCTTCCTGAATCAATACCCAAAGTCACAAAAACTGCATGCCACCAGCCCCACAAGCCTAGACGTGGACTTTCACACCCTACTCACTGTTCTGTTACTGAAAGACCTAATTGGAAAGTCCAAAAACGTCACATAAAAGGTGCTTTTCATACAGTAGGTCCAGGCCTGTATAGGCTCTGTTTCTGATGTGTCTGAGGATCTGGATAACAGACTAAATATTAATTAGTTACATCTTGGAATATAATGGTTTCATCTTCCTAAGATGGTTTCAGTTTGAATCATGGGGAGAGGGGTTGGCTAACAGGTTTTTTTGTTTTATTTCTATGTAGTATTTGGTGAAAGCCCACAAACCAGAGATCAGAATTTGCTATCCATTATGCAGGAAAGGTAAATCTTCTGTACGATACCTATAAATGAGTGTTAGATCCAGCCACATCTGGCCACAAAGTCTTATCCAAATTTTCTAGCTATAAACTGGGCTCCTGACTTTTTTCACTTGACTTTTTTCACTTTCCATCAATCAGTCAGATTTTGTCTGTCATTTTGTGATTAGATTATTAGCTCTTTGGCTCAGGGACTATCTTTTCATTACAGTCTTGTGCAAAGTGGAGCCCTAAATGTACAACATATGTTACTTTATCCTTTGCAATTGCAATTTTTACCAGTCTCAGCAAGAATCAGGCCCAGTAGTACTGATGTAAATGTGTGAGTGGCTCTGGGAACAGAATTTTATCTCCTCCAGATCTGATCACTGAAAACAATCAAGCAAGCCTGTTCTAACTGAATTTATCATCTCCATTTATTTTTCTTTGGAAATGAGAGCCCAAATTGCTGATTGCAGCTGGGTCAGACATGATAAAAGTAGAGTATCAGGCACTGGATTAGCATCAGAACCATAAGTTATTCATTATCTTAATAGTGTATGCAGCTCCTGCTTTAATGTAAATGATAGGCACTCCTCCCCCAGCCCTGGTTTAATGGGGAGAATACCAGAAGCGGCTTTATTCAATGCTCAGGTCTTTGTAGTAGCAATGGAGTCTGCTGCTCAATTAGACAACAAAGCCGGGGAAGAGGGGTGTTGTGGGGAAAGAAAGGAGGTGACACTGTCTTCTGAACGTGTGCCTGGAACAATTTACTTTTGTTTTATTGTGATTTGGAGATAAATGCATGAACAGGAAGATTTAAATACATGGCAGAGAAAAGCCAACAGCAGGAGGATGCTTGTGGAAAAATAGCAATTGCCAGCAGGGTGAGATCCCTAGGAGAGGGCAGGAGATGTGGGCTTGCTTTCTGCCCACACACTGAGCACTCACTGTCTGTAGTTGTAGGCAATATCTGCAAACTCCTTCCTCCGGGCCCGGTACACAGGATCTTTGAACCCCTAAAGAGAAACAGCAATGGTCAGTCCCTGTGTGATTGCAGGTGGTGAACAGCCGCCTTCTCACCGAGTGCCCTCAGGCACATCTCATGAAGTCCAAGAAGTGCAGGAGGGTGAGTGGGGAAGCTGCCTCCATCTTGCCCAGCTCGGCTCACACAGGGCACTGCTCCTTCCCAGTCTGCAGGGCCTCCAGAGCAGTCATTTAGCCACAGCCTCCCAACACCTCTCACCTCCCAAGTCCTTCCATTTTCTCATTTACCCTTGCTACAAAAAGGGGAAATATGCTCCTTTACACTGCCAGCAAGATGCTCCTGTGAGAGCAATACACCTCATTAACAGCACTCACATAACCAGGTCCTTCTACTTTCTTAAGACGCTTGTTGCAGTTCCCAACAGAGCTGGGTTGGTCTAGAGGAGCAAGATGAAACCACATTAGAAACACACTCACCAACTCAGTCAGGCTTTTTAGGTGGTTTTTCAGCATGAACAGCATTTAAAGGTGCTCATTTACAAACTGTTAGAAGAACAGTAGGCACTTAGCAGGCCCAAAAGCCCTATTTGCACTATTTGAAGTGATTTAAGTACCACACAGAATGTCTAATAGACTTTGCTGTTGGGAGCTTGACCTTTGCAGCTTATTACCAATAAAACCAGGGATAAGAAATATGATGTCTAAATCTTCATCTACAATAACCATTCCCCTATGCCAGTGTGCCTGCTATTTAGACTAAAAAGTTCCTCAGGACTAGGAGTGTCTTCACCACCTAAAGTGGAGAAACATCCTTCCAAGCTAGGACACATGTCTGCAGGGCAAATAGCGACAACTCACAGGGCACTGCGGCAGTTCATGAACACATCTCTCAGTGGTGCATGGCACAACTGAAGGGCCTGAGGGGCCACGAAACACAACCAGGTACAGGAGGAAGCTGAAGTAAAGTGGAGATCTAAGAGTACGAGTCAAAAAGAGGCAGCCAATGGCCTAAAAAATGCGCTGTCCAAGACTAACCTGGAATAGAGGTATTTGTGATTAAGTCCCATGTCACTTAACTACTAAAACCATAGGCTCCTTTAATTTATCTTTTCTGCACTGTATGTACCATCACACCTACCTACCGCAGCAGCTGGGTTTCCTTTTTTAGGCATAAGCTGCTCACTAATTCTAGGAACTGGAGCAGAGATGCTTCATTCCTTTTAATAGCTTTTTTTTTTTTTTCTGATGTCTTTTTTCAAATACAATCTTGGTCTATTCCCGCATGACACACAAGGGGGCCATTGACTCAGTGTATCTCCTTTCATTCTGCCTTTCATATGCCCACACTGAACATCATGAATCATTGTACATGATACATAACACATCTCAAATTAAGCAATAGGTAGTGAATGACTAATCACCCCATCTCAATTAAACTAATAGCAGCAATTTTTGTTGCGCTGCGTGTAATTTATTTATAATCACCCTATCTCAATTAAACTAATAGCAGCAATTTCTGTTGCACTGCGTGGAACTCAGTGTGTTTTGACAAATGAAAATAAGTTGTTGTTTGCTTGGAGAGGGAATAGAGGCAGAAAGTATTCTTGTATCTGGAAGAGCTGAAAAACCACTGAATAAATTTTTTTTATCAGCTGAGCCAATGAACAAAACTTTCTGACTCTACCATTTAAACCACAAACTTTTTGAAACAGAGACCTTTTCTTTTGTTCTGTCTCACCATACAAGAATCATGTCAGATTTAACAACCACATAACAAGGCATTAAGCTCAATCATATGTATGTAATCAAAGATGAAAAAAACAGTCTTCCTATCTCTGGGCTATGATACACTGCTCCTGAAGTTTTTGTTGCTAGTGATTCACAAAATGAGTCTGAAGTCACCATATCAGAGCCACCTGGGCAAACCAGAGGTGTCCCTGTGGTGGCTCTGTGCTCTGATGACCTGTATGTCTTTTAAGGTCTCCTGTTATTCTCTCAAATTGAAGCAAGCTTTGGTCTGATTTATTTCATAGTAGGGTCTGGGCTGATTCTAACCCTAGAAATGTGGTACCCTTCTTGTCCTAAATCACTTGAGACTTAGTCTACTAGATTAATCTTAAAGCAGAGCAAATTTAAATGAGAGAAACATCTGTCCCAGTAACTAGAAACATGTTAAAAAAATAAAGCTCTGTTCCTTACAGGATGGTCGGCATCCAATTCTGCTCCATAGCTTAGGATTTGATTGGCAAACCTGTCCAGCTCCTGGATACTTCTTGGGAACCATGGCACTGCAAAACAGAAAAAAAATAGAGACTGGTATGCTTCTTCGTTACTTGGTTTGGGGCCTTCTTCTGGTCTTTCCATCTATTCATCATAAATATAAAGAAACATACGCAAGGGGCTAAATTATTTGGGCAGTAATGGTCTTTCCCTGTAGCAGGAGCAAGAGCAAAGCCTGCAAGCTGTCTTGAATTTGTGGCTGGTTTGCACTGTTGGAAGAATACAGAGCATCAGGAATGTCTAGCCCTTGGTGCAGAGCGGGCTTGTAATGTTTATGATTTTCTGTTGATTATTCTGGTTTCTTGGCTTACCAAAATGTGGGAATTTTTCCAGAGTATCCTTCCTTTCATGGTAGCTAGAATCAGCCATTTCAAAGGAACAGCAAGAAACCCCACAGCAAGAAGGATACAGGATTATGTGACCCTCTGAAAATTTCTTTCTAAGACCTACTTGGTGGTCTCACTTAAGCTAGCATGCTGAAATAAAATGATAAATGGCACCCTAATACCTCAGACTAGCATTGTATTACTGCAGTCATTATACAATAATGTATTCATTTAATTAACATTCTGGGCCTGGTTCTCTATCGCCTTGTAACCCATGTACTATACACACTGCCTACAATGCAGCCAGGATATGAAATGGGACCACGCTGACTACACAGCATATAATGTCCATGTGGCCCTCCACATAAGGTGAAGGGCAAGGAAGAATCCCAGAGCTTTCCAGATGTGGTGTGTTCAGACAGGGGAAAGCTGAAGGCAAGTGTCTTCATGGCAACTACAAGTAGAGGCTCTTTGCAGCTCGTGAGGTACATGGATTAGTCATCCCAGGTCAGACCTCCTTACTAGAGCCACAAGTGTATTCACCCAGTGGTCCAGGCTGTCCCCTGCCACATGTCCCCTTGCCAGCAAGAGGCCTGGCACACACGTGCAGTGGCTGTACCAGGCTGCAGCCCCCTCTTCCATCTCCTTCAGAAGGATCTGGCTGCATACCAAACAAGGGACGTCCTTGTCAGCCACCACTGGGCCTGGCCACCCCAGCCCTCTGAAACACTGAGACAGGGATGCTCGATGGAGGGAGTACAGGGATCGTGGGGCCATTCCTCTCCCTTGCCCTGTCATCACTCTGGGAAGCGCACCTGTAGGTACCACCGCTAGGTACCACTGGCAGCTGGGCACATCCTGGGATCAGCCAGTGCTTCTGGGTTCAGCTTGTTTGGCTTTCCCTTCTGCTGCCCCATTCTTACATTTTTGGCCCTTTGACCCTAGCTGCCTGCCTCTTTTTTTTTCCCCTTCCCTTCCCTTCTGCCTGAGTCAGAGGCTACAGCTGTGCCTAAATTTAAAAGCCTGTGTTGAACTTCTCATAAATACAACTAATTGCTCTTTGAACCCATGTACACATCTGTCTCCAGGAAACTGCAGAACTGAGATCTATTACTTCTTTACATGTGATATGAAAAATTACTCCCTTAAACTTGATTATTTCATTTTGTGTTATTCAGGCCACCTAGGACTTTAAAGCTCCCTGTCTATCATCCACCATCCTGGCTGAGACTTTGCCTGTGTATTTCAGGCACAGAAACCGTGGGCTATCCTTGAGCACTCATATCACTTCCCTCTGCACCACTTCCAGTTCTACCACGTTTTTTCTGAGGAAAGAGCACAAGACCTCCATCTAAGGAAGTACCCCATGCTCGGGCTCTGCAATCACATCTTATATGCTCCCCACACTGAATACAAGTCAACTCCAAAGGTTTGATGGTCCAAACCCAGGGGCTCTGAGCAGTCCCTCTATCAATAAAAAGTTGCAGTTCATTTAGTGACTTTTTTGCACGAATGGGTGTGTCACCTGCTCAATCAGTGCTTGGAAAAAGCTCATTCCCCTGTGGGGCTCTCTGCTCAGCTGGGAGCACTGCCACTCAGCCATACCTCCCCATTTGATTTTGGGCTTTATGCCAAATGAACCTGATCCCCAGCCAGCAGCTGCTGCGCGAGCTCCCTGCAGCGTCTTGCTGATGGGGCTCATCCCAGACCTGGATGGACCACCTACAGGATAAGAGGATCACTGTTTCCAGGACTATTCAGCCTTGCTTTCTGCTGAGCCTAACAACACGGAGGGCACTTGTGGCGCTGGTTTTCTGCAAGGCACCTGCACAGAGGGGCCAGCGCAACAACAGCAGATTTACAGGGCACACTTTGGGCGACTGCAGCTCAGCCCCACACAGAGTGCTCGCTCCCCCTGTCCCACCATCAGCCTGGTTGCATCCAACGTTCCCATTGGGAGCCCTCACATTTGTTCCAGGCAGGACAGGGAAAGCAGGCAGCTGGTGGCCACCAGCCGGGGAAGGTCCTGGGCTGTCGGAGCTCCCCGAGATCCTGCCCAGCACCTCCAGTGCTCCCGGCTGTGCTTCCCCTTCTCCCGCACAGCAGAAGTGGGTTTGGGTGCCCCCCTTTCCGAGCTGCACACCCTTCTTGCTTTGCCCTAAAAAACAGACCTAAACAAGTCACTAGATGGCAGCAACAGTCCCAGGAAGATCTTCCCAAAATGACTTGATTTGCTGGGTGTACCCCTAGCTCTCTAGTTGCTCCAGAAATACTCTCTCACCTTGCGGTTAGCAACCTTCCTGTACCTTGAGTTAAACCGGTCAGAGGTAGAAAAAGGTGTGTTTGAGTCCTAGAAAGGAGTCACTACTCCCTTACGCTGTGTGAAGGGTGAGCACACCCAGCCATCCTGCCCCTGTTTTCTATATGGGCAGCCAGGCACTGGGTTTATCTCGTAGCTCTGCGACTGAGCTGTGTGTGATGGTGGGAGAATCACTTCAGTGTTCTGTGCTTCAGGCTCCCCACTATCAGGTTGGGGTGAGACACACAGGTAAACATTTTGGGATTAGGCACTGGAAAAAAAAAGCTGTCTGGCAGCCCCACAGCAAAGGATTTATCAGTGTTGGAGTGAATAACCGCTATTCTCAGGGACACACCATGAACTGAAGGGTCCAGGCTGCACAGGCAGGTGGGTAGGAGCTGAAGTCTGCAGTGAATTTCAGCAGTGATGTCTTAGGGTTTTGCTGCCCTGAATCAGAAAGGTCTATGTGGGCAGGGTTCAAATCATTGCAACTTCAGGAAGAGGTAAAACGGATATATAATGGTGACTTACTTGCATGAAATGCATTTTATTTTCAAGTTGCCCAAAGTACTTGGTGCAGAGCTCATGATAAACTCTGAGACAGACTGACTGATGTGGTGTCAGTCCCAGGTATGGAGATGGGTGTCTAGTTTTTCCCGTACAGAGGAGCAGCACCTTATCTGTTAGGCATGCAGGCCCTGTAGGTACCTGACCTATTTTCAGCAGATCTCTGCCCTCCACCCAGGTGCCCCCAGACACCAGTGGTAGCTGAGAGAGAGCAGCTCTGAGCTCACAGAGCTGGATGAAAGGGGCAGGCTGTGAAAGGGAAATCCTGAGGACACTTAGTGCTATTTTCCAGCACAGCTGATGTTAAGTCAGGTCCTGGAAAGTCCTGAGCCTTCTCAGCTCTTGAGGAAACAAGAATCAAACGTGCTGGGCACAGCCCCGGGGATGGCACTGCACCAAGTCCATACAGCCCTCATGTCAGGGACGAGCGTGCAAAAAGGGCTACCAGGTCTTCTGCCTGGCTGTAGTGTGCCAGGAGGCGGTCCTGAGCCCTCCCAGGAACTATTTAAAAGATCAAATCAAATTACCCCCTGGCTGAATCTATCCCATTTTTTTTTGTGACAACCTCCTCCAGGCCCATTTGCCAGACTCACTGTCTGTCTGCACGGCCATTAATGAATTGCCAGGGCAAGCTGTTGCAACACTGGGCCTCTGTGAAGGTCTGAGGAGCAAACGTGGGCTGATCAGTAATAAATATTGATTTGTCTGTAAGTGAAACAGCAGCATTTATGGGATCGTGCTGGACACCCAAGTGGTGACCAAATTACCATGGGGTCAAATGCTTAGCAGAATGCTAATAAGCCATTTATATAAGGGACAGCAAAGCAGGGGCAGCGAGGACTTCTGCAGAACTCCTCCATTCGAACCATTGTGAGGAGGGTCAAAGACAGGTCTATGCAATTTATAGCAGTTCGAGGGCCAGGTTTAGCCCTTTTTTAAACAGTCCCAAATGCTTTGGCCAGCCTCAGGGTTTAGCAAACAAGGGCCCTACAGAACCTCAGCCTCCAGCCTGTCTCAGAAATGCAATAAATTGTCTACATTTCCCTAATGCTGCAACAGAATAATATTTAATTCTTTTTATTCATGGGCTCTGAGTGGTCTGCAGATACCCAGCTTGTTTCCAAAAAGAGCCATGAAGAGACGCACTGTGTTTTCACAACAAATCTTCCCATCTCTACAAAGGGCTTTTGGCCCAGTGACTGCTAGCCCATCTCATCTGAAGTTCTAAAGCTACCTTTGGATTTCGAGCATTTTCCTGGACTGCTCTCCAGCTAAAATTACACTGTTGATCCAAACCTGGTATCTGTAACTATTTTGGTGTGTAAATGGGAATCCAACATTACATTTTGCATTTAAGAGAGGAGACCCCCTAAAAACAGTTAGAGTGCTCAAAGAAAAAAAAAAAGCGCTGTTCATTTATACCTTGCCCAATAAAGCTCATACACACGTGTTTAATGTTGAGCTACACAGAAGGGGCAAGGCAAGAAATTTTTTCTAACTGTCTACAGAGCAGTCCCAAGAATGGCACTGTGTGCTTCCTACAGGAAACTGAGTAAAATAGGGTTTTTTTTCTCAAATCATGAACATAAGCAAAGTGAAGCCTTAGCAAAGAAGGGCTGAGAGCATCTTCAGGCAGCAATGAAAGAATCAGTCCCATGGAAGCTCAGACTGCCTTCAGGAGCAAAGCTTCCCAGACTTTACCTGCCAACTGAGAAGAGCGTGACAATGTCCCCATAAACCATATTCCTGATATTTTGCTACCTGGAGGCATATTGCTCTCGTTCCATGCTTTAGGAATAAAATATCACAAAATCACAAAACCAGATTTGCCAGGGTTCTACCCTCGTAGCTGCCTCAGCCCAGAATTTGCCACCCACAGTTCATACCCTAAGTAGGGCTTGTTTGACCTTTCAAAATATGGCTCTTTGGGGATTTCAGTTTGACCAGACCCTCACTACTCATGGGAGAAGTTAAAATTGAAAAAAAAAAAAAAAGAGAAAGGGCAAAACCAAATATCATTCTTCCTCTCTTTCCTTGACAATAAATTGCTCCCACTTTATACTATTTCTGAATTACTGAAACTAACAAACACACACAAGTTATCCTCTCAGACAGAAGGGGATCAAGTCCCTTTTTGCAGCACTGACAGGATAATCTAGCCCAAAAAATCCTTTGATCAACACAGTAACATACAGTGAAATCCTAATCCTACAGCTGACCAAGGGAGTTTTGACTTCTGTGAGGTCAGAATTTCACTCACAAGCCTTTCTTGGCTGATATTTAGAGCTGCATCTCTATCCAAATCTGACCTATGCTTATACACAACTTTATCATTTAATAAAGTTTATTATCAATTTCTTAATAATAATTAAAAAAACAAAAGTAATGGCAAGCCCCGTATCTTTCTTCTGGAAATGACAAAGCCCTCAAAAGGGAACGTCTTTGAATTGATGTGATCATAAATCACCTAATCAACCTTTTGTCCCTTACTCTCATGAATGCAGAGCACTGACTCCAAAGAGTATCTGCCTTCTTCTTTTTCATCTTCAAATGTAATGTCATGGGTAGGATACAAAGGAAACGGTAAAAGGATTACCAGCAGTGATCTCAAGAAGGTATTAATGTCCTTTCATGTTGTTCCTAGGAAGGAAGAGGAAGATCCAGACCTAAAGTATTTAAAGTCTGAAATCCTATTAAAATCACATCTGTTATCTGAAGAGGCATTTAAGTATGTCTCAGACTGGATGCTGGGCAACCACCACTGTACCGAGCAGCCTCAACTCCAGCAAAAATTTCTGAGAATTAGGAGCGTAGACAACTCACAAAATCTTTCGTTCCTTCCCTCCAAAGGCAGGGAAACTGACTTCCCTGAGATTTCTTCCAGGAATAGTTATTCCTGCTACCACCAAAATGGGTGGCAGAGCCTCCCCAGTTCCAACAGTAGGAGTGAAGGGCGTCCATAAGCCCAAAAAGTGGAGAGACAGATGGATGCTGTGGGACTCACATGTAGCTGTGTGAGGGACAGCAGGAAGCAGGGGGGATGGTCACTCCAGGGGACTTTTTCTCCCCTCCCCTTATCTCAGCCCAGAGGTGCAAGGGTCCCGCAAGGATGGGGCTGCAGCAGCCAACAACCAGGGTCCACGAGACCAAAATCAGAAAGTGAATCCAGGTGTGTTCAGAGGGGCATGCCAGCTCAGGAGCACAGGAGGGCAATTCCTCTTCCTGCCCTGTGAGGATGCCACTGCTTCATGCCAGGCTCTTGGCACATCTACTACACCACAGAGTTTGTGCCAGGTTGATTTGTGAGGTCCCAGAGGTATTTGGCAAGAGGGAAGGCACTGCAGGAGCACTTCACTGCCACTTTTTGTTTTGTTATGCTGCCCTTTACCAGCAGTTCCTACCTGAATAAGGAAAACCTGGAAGGCAGCTGGACTTTGTATAAAGGATCCATTGAATAGACAGTTTATAAAGAGTCAGCAAATGAGCAACAGCTGCTTTAATAAATAGTTAATTAATTGCTCACCAGAGCAATAGAATCCTTAAAGCCTATAGTTACACCTAGGTTTTATTTAATCTACTGGAGACACTCCAGAAAAGAGCAAAGACTGGCCACAAGCCCAGAAACCAGGTGCCCTGAGAAGAGAAGGCTGAGATTGGGCAGGATACATCACCAGACACCAAAAAGGCTGGTCTAAAGAGAAAGGGTAGCTTCTGTTCCCGGTGTCAAAGGCAGGCAGGAGGAGACATCATCAGCTCTCAGGGCAGGAAGTGAGACTGGGTCAGAGCAGGGCAGCCCCACAGTGCAGAGCTGTGGAGTCCAGGAAATCTCCATCACTCAGGACCGACAGTGGCTTAGGTAGTCCTGCCTTTTGCCAGGGGACAGACCACTAACCCCTTGCAGGACTTCCATCTCCATCTTCTGATTTAAAATTTTACATCTTTTTTTAAGATGCCCTATCAGAATTGTAACATACTCACCTGTCAGTGCTGGCTCTGTATGGCCTGACTCTGAATGGACTCGCTGTACAAGACAGCAAAGTTTGACTGAGTTCACAGGGTCTGTGTATCACTTAAAAGTCAAAAAAAAGCTTCTTTTCACCCAAGTGCCCCCTGGGAGAATTGTTCAAGATAGGGAAGTCCCCCAGCTGGGACACACAATGCACAGGCATTGTAGATGTCTCCAGGACACCCTTTTGGTGACCTCCCTTGGGACTCCAGGGAGCCATCCTTCCTTAGGAAGGTGAAAGGCAGTCTTCAGAGGGTGACATTTTTCCACAAAATGGCACTGTGAAGGCTTGAGTCTGCTGCGTACTGAACAGGCAGAGATTTATTATGGGAATGGGGTGGGAGCGAAAAGGAGGCAGTTCAAGTCCTGGATTTCTCAGGGGGATTCATCTACCATCTACAAGCCAAGTCCGTGCATGCACCTGCAGATTTTGCTGGAACTGTTTGCCCTTTTAAATTGTGATTGAGTTTATGCAGGTTTTTCGACTCAGGGCAGGCAGTAGCTAGACAGATGTAGTGCACCCACTTGGAGATCCTTCTTGTCTCTCTTCTAAGTTCTCATGTGGGCAGAGAACCCAGGAAAAAGCTAAAAGTGTACAGGCCCTGCAGTGGCTTTCAGTGCTCAGTGTTCCAAAAGCAATGGGATGTAGTCAGAGGTTCAGGGAACATGTCATTGGGCATGATAAGCTAACATATCTGCGTTAAACATGGCAGTTTGGGTCCCACCTGCACCCCTGTTATTCCTTCACACTACAGGTGCATGTCAAGAACAAAAGTTGTCACCCCGCATGACTTACCAAAAGCTGTGTATATAAATGCTGCCTGGTTTAAAATAGGACAGAGACCGGAAGCAGTAAATGAATGTTCCTACAACTTCCTGCACCGTTGCTTGGGGGTTTACAAGTTGAGCCCTTAGCCTGTAACTCCGATCATCCTTTGATCCCTGTTAACTTCTGCAGGTAGTGTAACAAGCTACTGCAACAAGGCTGTCTTTAAGAGACTGTGAGTGCTGCCAACCAATCAGGAAACAGCATAACACTAGATCCCAGGAGACCTAGCCAAAAGCATGGCAAGAGATGGAGCACAGCAGTTTACACTGAGAGAAAATCTTCATATAAAAAATCTTACAACATAGGCAAAATAGGCAGAGTGCGGGAAATGCAGACATACGATCCAAGAGGAACTCCTTTGCTACAGGAAAAAGAAGTCATTTAAGTATGTGATGTAAATATTCCTTGTTGCTATTAGCTTTGCCAGTGTATCCTTACCAGTGTCCTTCTTCTTTGTTCGTGAAAGCTCATGGACTGTTGCTCCAATATCATTTCTCAAGGACTTGATGATCTTGTCCAGCGCCGGGACATTCTTGCCTTCCAAGTTAATGAAGAATTCATACTCATCTTTGTTGAGACGGGAAGGTCGAGACTCAATGTGGGTCAGGTTTATACCTTTTTCCTATGAGAAAGAGAGATTTTGGTCACACAAGGTTTGGGGGAAGAAATATAACATAAAGAGTAGCTAAAATTCATGAGTTAGTCAACAACCCATACTATACAATCCAAATAACTCAAAAGCAGAGACTTGCTTCTGGTGGCCACTGGACTGAGGACTTTCACAACAGGAAGAGAGACAAAAAAGAAGAGTGAGAAGGATGTGGGATTCACTCTTGTGCAGAGCACCAACATAAAGATCATGCACTACATAAACCGTTGAAAAAGGTGGAAGCAGGATACAAGTTTTAGACAGTCTTTGTATTGTAAATGGTGACTCCTGTACTGCAAGTACATAATGGGAGCTTGTCTGGATAGACAAGAACGTTTCCCCAGGATCAACATGGGAAGTAGGTGTTCCACCTGTAGAGAACCCTCTCATGAGAAGCAAATGTTGTATTTATGAGCACCTTGAAAGGAGGTTGGAAAAGCAAGCAGCTGGGCACCCTGTGAGATAAGCTTCTGCCAAGCCACTGCCCAGTCACCTGCAAAGCCACCTGCACAGTTTCCAGGGCTGTGAGCAGGTGTTGGGCAGAGATTCAATGGGAAACATGGGTCTGCACCAAAAAGGTAGCCCAGGTTTGTGCAAAAAAAACCCATGGGTGTTTTAAATCACAGAATCACAAAATCATAAAACTGCAGAGTCACTAAGATTGGATGGGGCCTCTGGAGATCGTCTAGTCTGACAGTCTGTGGAGGCAGGGTCCACTAGAGCAGATTGCTCAGAACCGTGTCCAGTTGGGTTTTAAGTATCTCCACAGATGGAGACTTCACAACCTCTCTGGGAAACCTGCTCCAGAGTCTGATCACTCTCACAGCAAAGAATTCTTTTCTTTAGCAGGGAAATTCAAATTCCATCTCACCAAATATCTGACAAGCAGCAGTGCCTCCTAGCTCTGAAGAAAGGGATCACTGGCAACTATAGTCCTGATGACTATGACCAGTGGGTACCTGACCTCAGCCATACCACCATGTCAATGTGTAAAGTGACAAGTAGCAAAAAATCCTATTTTTCCAGTCACTTAAACACGAGTTCAGGAAAATCTTCCTCAGTTTAGCTGAATTCAAATGTTTTCAAATGTTTTTCCTGAGCAGTGTAATTTGAATATGGAAATATTACCCTTTTTTTTTTTTCTCTTTTTTTTCAGAAAAACCTTTTAAACACATCTCAGTTGGTGCTGACTTTAGCACCTGACCTTCCTGTCAGGCTCACACTGGAGCCGCAGCCATGGCACGCCGAGGCCAGGTCTGGGCTTCTGTCCCCTGGGAGGAATAGACAAACCCCTGGAGGAAATTTGGGCCCGAAGATCAACCACAGAAGAGTCAGAGGAGCTGACACATGATGTTCAGCAGCCCTGGCGAAGCTGATGGTTTGCTGCATTCAGGCTTAACAAGACCCCAAAGTACATGGGGTGAAACGATGGCCCCACTGGTGTCAGCGTCAAATCCCCGGCTGCAGTGGGGTCAGGATTTTATCCATGAAAAAACACTGTGAGGATCTACTTGTGACCTACAGGGAAGAAAGAGGGAAGCTTTTTTTCCTGTACCTCCCTCTTGTTTGAGCTTCTCAAGCCCTTTAAGGTTTTCTTTGCTCCTCTCAGTGCTTGCACAGCACAGGGGGGCATCTGGCCATCAGTGGCAAAGGCCTCATTCACTCCACCACAAAAGGCAGTTTATTACTTGCTAGGAAACAGCATGCATGTCATTCCTCTGTTTCCTGAGTGTCACACGCTACAGATGAACTTAAATTGTTTGGCTAGATACCAATACAATAAGTTGAAAAGGTCAAAAGTGCATTTGCCAACTGCTGCTCTCGAGAGATGCTGTCCTCGCGGGGCTGTCTGGGGGAGAGAATGGCCGCCACTGTCCTGGGCCCCGAGGACAATTTGTTTTAGGCCTCCAAATCCCCATTTCACAGACAGACCGCACATTGTACCCCCCGCTTGGTGAGGCGCAGGGAAGTGGGGGTGGCCCAGAGCTGGAAGTTCAGACGACTCCGGGCTGGAAAGCTTTTGGCAGGGAGCAGGCGCAGAGGCCTGCCGGCCCCTTCACCATGGCCATGCTGTGGAGAAGCGTGCAGCAGTGTGGGCCTGGCACCCCAAGCCCAGGGCCGTTCGGCTGCTCTGTGGAGCCACGCTCAGAGGTGGAGAGCGGGTGTAAAACCTCCCCCTGTGCAAAGGCTCGCCTCAGGCACACTGAGCTGCTGCTTTACTTTCGCCTTGCACTGATGTGTCCGGGTGTTGTATTCTGTCTCTGTAGATTCACAGAGGAACGAGGTCCCAGACTCTGTCTGGGCTTTCTACGTCTTGCAGAAGCTGTGATAACATGGATATCGCTTCAGTGGCCGTTATCCCCCGCTTCCCTCCCTCCCACAAAAGTTCATCCCTGCCTCAGCATCCCTCCCCTGGAGATAGCGGAGCTGTTCAAGAGATCACACAGGTACCTGAACTAATCCTTTTTCCTATGGCCAGGTGACTTTTCTGCTGCACCAGCTCTCCAGTGTGGCTCAGCGAGCAGCTGCACAAACAGCGGTGCCCACAAAATGGAGGGAATGATGCAGGGGTTGGGAATGAATAGACAAGCTGTGGCGTGGGCACAAGGCATGCTTAAGGCAGCAGGAGCATCAATCCTCCCAAAGCATTGCCACAACCTAAGAGAATGGGAAAAAGAAAAAAAAAAGAAGATGGGGAGGAAGGAGCTCGTGGAGAGAGTCACCTCTTTTCTTACACCTGGGATAAGCAAAACAGCTTCCCGCAGAGCGTGAAGGCAGTTTTCTGTTTATTTGAGGGGTGCCTGCAGCTCAGCAATGTGCAGAGCCAACCCGTTACCTCCTTGTGCCAAGGCTTCAGGACCTCACGGCAGAGAAGCTGAAGGGAGAACCCTTCTGGTCATTGCTTTCAAAGCAAGAATTCAGCAGCGTATGTCCAACTCCCTGAACTGGCGCTCCTGAAGAAACATGCTCTCATACACTGTGCCTTGCTACTAAGTCCCTGATTTCAAAATATTTGTAATGGCTCTATTACTAGAGTGGCTTTACAAATCTCAATTTCATTCTAGTCCAACTACTCCATCTAGTGTTTAATCTTCATAGTTTCACATTGTTCAAAACTTTTTTGTACCCTCAGTATTGCCAAACTTTGCAAGTGCATCAGATTTCTCACAGTAGTGGATGCTTTAATTTAAAGCCCCAGTTTCTGGTTACCTGAGAAAGGAGAATGGGGGCATTTTTTTGTTGGTTGTTTATTTTGACCAGTTTTCAATCTCTCTTTTTTTTTTTAATTAGATCTTGAAATCTTGGTAATGCATGCCTTCAAAAGACAGCTAATAAAAATTCTGTACTTATTTTATGGGACTTCATGATTTATGAGCTACTTTTTGTTGATGGAATCTAACTGGTTTTGGAAGATCTGGGCTGTCACATGTTTGAGACTGGATTCACACCCAAACTATTGACATTGATCTCTTTCCTATTTCAGAGCTGGTAGGAATCAGGTAAGCCCATGGCTTGAGATTAGACGTGACTTTGCTGAATTTTCCCCATCATTCATTGCAGCTGCAAAAGCTTGCAGCAGGTTGGTGCTTCCCTACTTCTCCTCAGGTTTATGACCAGCATAGAGGCTGTGTCTCTCCTACATGGACACATCTTATCATAAAACCACGTACCTGCTGGAGTGCTTCTGTGTTGGTAGAGGAGGGGTAGCTGTACACCTATTTCAAAGCAGTGTACTAGTCCACCTCTAATATACTTTTTAGCAAGTATTAACAATTCAGAACAGATTTTGCCTTGAGGACTGAGGGTAGCATTAGGTGTAACATCTAATGGAGATCACAGGGGTAGGGTACAGTATTGCCAGATCCCTTGAAGTTAACAGAAGGCATTCCAAATTTCTTGCCTTTTTTCTTAAAACTTCCACTCCTGGGGGTGAAAGTTCTTGGCTTTCATTATTTGGATATTCAAGTTAACTGTATCTCTATCACTCCCCATTAGAGAAAGAAGTCTCAAGATGTTCTCAGAGCTCAAAAATCAAGTTAGAACTAAGTCCATTTTGTGTAAATCATGATTTTTGAATGGGATTAGTGATACAGATATCAATTTACAACAGAGGCAATACTGGACACAGCAGGAGATTGCCCATCTCCCTGTCTGCCTTACCCCACAGTGCTGGATCGCAGACTTGGCTTCCTCTCAGAAGCCATGATGCAGCTCCAGACCCTTCCCCAGGTTATTCCAGTTATGTCATCCTGACCAAGAATCTCCCATGCTGCAGCTGCCCCACACCAGTGGGATCAAACCAGCCTGATGTTACGCTACATCGGCAGTCTTGCAGAGGTCACTGCCAAGGGAATTTAGTCCCACTCTCAGAGAGTTTAATGGCCTGATCACTGAAAAGAAAAGTTGTGTTTTCATAGCTACATGGGGAAGCTTTCAGTGGGGATGGATACTTTCTGGGAATGTTTTGTGCTACTGCTTCCCATAACATTCATATGTCCTTCTGTTTACACATTACTAAATGCTCCTGTATATGGTTGCTAAAACTAAGTACAGCTGTGGAATCCATCTGCAGCTTGTTTTCATGACTGTTGTCATTAAGTAAGTTTGGCTTCATCAGGAGACTACACATTGTTACCAGATGAAGAACCGTCGACAGTGCTATGGGGTGGCACTAATTCAGTGACAACTTGGATGAAATCTCCCAAACCAAGGATCTACTTGCACGTCCCTGGTACAAAAAAAGTGACATGAGCTTTTAACCCTTGTCACAGGCTACTTCAGGGCTTCCTGAAGAGGACACTTTCAGAAGCATAAATAGAAATTCAGTGCCTAATTTTCACAGAAGATCAGGGGAGTTAGGAAGTTACAGCGATGCCTTCAGCCATGGTTTCCCAAAGTGAAGGCAAAGGCAGCTGTCTGGTTCAGCTTTACTGTCCCAGGGCCTGTTTCTCAGCTGAAGACAGTGCTTTCCCATCTTCTCCTTCACATCTGCTAGGACATTCCTCACATGACAAGCTCACAGAGGCAAACGGACCCAGAAGCGGCCCTGGAGCAGCCCCTGGTGTCCATCACTCCGCACTTCTTCTCCAACCCTAAGGTTTGGTATGAGGCATTCGGCACAGTCTAGCCACAAAACACGTGAAGTGGGACAAACCAAAAAGCATATGTGACAGCATGTGGCACAGTATAAACACCTAGCGAGAGGGCGGTCATCTATCTAAACTCATGTTGGTTTACTTGGTTGGTTACTCATGTGGTGTGGTTGATACGCCAGAAGGCCGGGATGTCATCCAAAGAGACCTGGACAAGCTGGAGAAGTGGGCCCATGTGAACCTCATGAGGTTTAACAAGTCCAAGTGCAAGATCATGCACCTGGGTTGGGGTAACCCCTGGTATCAAAACAGGCTGGGGGAAGAAAGGATCGAGAGCAACCCTGCTGAGAGGGACTTGGGGGTACTGAAGGATGAAAAGCTGGACATGAGCCAACAATGGGCACTGGCAGCCCAGAAGGCCAACCCTATCCTGGGCTGCATCAGGAGAAGCGTGGCCAGCAGGTTGAGGGAGGTGATTCTGCCCCCCTACTCTGCTCTGGTGAGACCTCACCTGGAGCACTGCATCCAGCTCTGGAGCCTTCAGCACAAGAAGGACATGGAACTGTTGGAGCAGGTCCAGAGGAGGGCTACAAAAAAGATCCAAGGGCTGGAGCACCTCTCCTATCAGGACAGGCTGAGAGAGTTGGGCTTGTTCAGCATGGAGAAGAGAAGGCTGCGGGGAGACCTGATTGCGGCCTTTCAGTACTTAAAGGGAGCCTATAGGAAAGATGGGGAAAATCTTTTTAGTAGCGACAGCTGTGACAGGATGAGGGGTAATGGTTTTAAACTGAAACAGGGTAGGTTTAGACTGGATATAAGGAAGAAATTCTTTACAATGAGGGTAGTGAAACACTGGAACGGGTTGACCAGCGAGGTGGTGGAGGCCCCATCCCTAGAAACATTCAAGACCAGGTTGGACGGGGCTCTGAGCAACCTGATCTGGTTAGCAGTGTCCCTGCTCACTGCAGGGGGGTTGGGCTAGATGACCTCTCGGGGTCCCTTCCAACCCAAAACATTCTATGATTCTATGATTCTACTAGATCAAGGAGTCCTGCTCTCCTGGCCCTGTAAAGAGGAGAGCTCAGACCAAGGACAGGGATTTGAAGCAGCCAGTTCAGATGTAATAAAATGATTGCAGCTGTGCATATGCATAATGCGGTGAAAAAACAAGTCTTTTGGGAGAGTCATGACTGGCCTGTTCACCTATCACTGAGGACACCTCCAACACACCCCCTGGCCAAAGTGACTGCTTGCTTCTCCTGATTTGGAAACAACCCAAAACACTGCAGAGCCAATACCTTCCCAAGGGACAAAGAGATAACAGTCACTTTGGACTTTCTGCTGGATAAAGTAAGCTCCTAAACAGAAAAAGAGCACGGTCAGCTTTACTTGCTCTGAAAGCGCAGGGTCTCATTTAGTGCAGCCCGTTACTCTCATCCAGTCCTCCCACGGAGCAGTAACTTACTCCGGGAGCAGGAGTACTACTCGTTGCAAATCAGCGGGGCGGCTTTGGAGCGAGAGCCCTACCCACTGTAAGTAACACCACTGATGGCGGGACCTTGTACTGAAGTCCTGCTCTGTGTTTGGGAAGGTCACATCAGTGAAGAGAAGATGGAAGTCTCCTCTCCTAGAATGGGTTGAGCAAACTTGTAATATATTCCAGCCCAATGTTTGCCACATACTACAGCTGATATGTCTTCTACTACTTGTATGTCCATCAGGGAAAAAACTTTGGAGGAGATTAATGTATTCATGAATTCATGAATTCAAGTATTCATTAAAAACTTCAATTAAAAGTGAGGGCAATCCTTTTTTGCATACTGAAATGTTTAGTTCTGATATTTTTAAATGATTAATTTAACTTTGGAAATTCCAGTCTTTGAGGGGGTACAACTTTATATTTTTCACTTTTTTCTTTCAGAATGGACTTTGTTGTTGTTTAAAAAAGTTATCTCAATATGAATAGGCTTTTATCACTACAGAGAAAAGAAAAACATTCCCATCAAGTGTAACATTTGATTTAACCCAAAATGCTGTTTTGCTTTTTCAGTCTTGATAAGAAACCTGGAAGATTTGTCTTTTTCTGACCTGAATTTGTACGCTATAGCTTTTTGATTTGTCCAGTGAATCAAAAAAGAAACATAACTGCACAATAATTATTCTGTCTTCCTGATTTTAAGCATGATATTTCACTTATGTGTGATGTTCTGTTTCAGACTAAGGTATTAATATTTGAGTTTTGGCTTCCTAGCGATCATCTTCTGTAATAGCATGAGACAAATAAACAGCATATGGCTCCAGCAAGCAGTGCCTTAGTGTACAGCGTGTCCTGTTAAAATGAAGTTGGTGTAAAGACTCTGCTGGTGGGTTTGTGCTGTCTTTATGGCCAACCGCAAGCCTGCAATGAGGACAGAGGTGTTGCACCAGCAGAACCCATAAGGAAGCTGTATGTGCACTAGGACAGATAAAGATTGTGGATAAATGGCTTTTTCAGTGCAAAACAATTGTGTTTGATAAGCAGAAAGTGAATCTTTACCACATCCCAACATACACACAGAGCAGCTAGTGTGGAAGCAAAGTGGATTCAGTTTTAACAATCTGCTTATTCCTGGGTATCACTGAGCTGCTGTTACATTACAGCATGTGTCAGAGGGCAAGTCTGGCCCAGCAGACATTGCCTCTCCACAGGGAAGGTGGAGAAGGGACTGCAGGGACTCTACTGTCAACAGTGGCATAGGGCACCCTGGGTGCAGAGCAGTCCAGGAGGAGCAGATTCACACAGCCAGGCAAGGATTTGCAAAAGAGAGGGAAGACAAGAGACGAGGGACAGAAGAGCTTAGGAGCCTGCTGAGGTCTGGTGTTTGGGAGGGTCTTCCTGAGTGCTGCTTATTTTTGTGTCTGAGACTAGGAAAGGACTCTCCTCCCACCCATAGTGGATGTTGAACCCTTCCACAGATGTGGTCTGGGCTTGTGTTTAAAGACAGAAATGCTTTTAGCTTAAAAACCCATATAGTATTTCTTTAATTATGTACCTGCCCTTCTGAGAGTCCAGCCCTTCCTCCATACAAACTGCTTGCTCTTTTTGGACATTGTGCATTGGTCCAGCACCGAAACACATTAGATAGAATATGAATCAAGAGTAAACATAAGAAAAAAGTGGATATAATCAAGTATATTTTGGACATAAAGCCAGCAGACAGAAGGAGCTGAGTACATAGAGAAGATTCCTCAGAAAAAAACCTTCAAGCTACGTAGGAAAAACTACAGTTTTCACTGTAGCCATATACTTGTGTGCAACTGGGATCTGAACAGAAGACAAGAGTTTGTGTCTTTGAGAAAAAAAACAAACATGAGAGCATGCAGAACTATCAACTGCATGAGCAACCCTGAGGGATGTTTGAGTAGGACAGACATTAATATTTCCCCAAAACACATTGAAATTCTCTTAAACTTGGTGTCTCAGTTACTGGATGTAATTCTGTGCCACAAGCCCTCTCTCTGTAGCCATTGGCCTTGTGCCTTCACCCACCTGGATATGAGGTTCCCCCACCTTCAGTCCATTTGGCTCACAATGGGGGCTTACCCAGTTCATCTGGGCTGCATTTGGACACTGCTTCCTTCCCTGGGAGGTTTGCCTCCTGGGCAAGCACAGATTATGTCGGGACTGGGGAGTAGGAGTGGTGCTTGATTTGCCATCAGTCCTGGACCTCCTGTTATCCAGGTGCAGGGCCAGGCTGGAGCACAGCGCAGCTCCCTTTGGGCTCTTGCTCTGTGTGGAGATCAAGCTGTCATGGGGGGCTAATGCCTGGCCAAGTTTCACCCCAGTACTGAAGCAGAACTTGGGCAGGATGCGAATCTGGGAGTGAGGAGCTGCTCCTGCATCCCAGGCAGGGACACAAGAGTGACTGAACAGCCCACCCAAAGTAACACAGATTTTTTCCTCCAGGTCTTAAAGGAGAGGATGAACCTCCCCAAGTCCACACAGACACTTCCTTTACAGGTGCTGATGGCACCACGAGATCTCTCCTTTCTTTAGGTATTCCGTCTGTTCCCTGTGTCTCAGTCTGGATATTGCTTCCATGCTTTCTTCCCTGTCTCGAGAAAGGATTTATTTTCAAGACTCATATTTACAGCTCTCTTAATCCTCCTCCTTCCCTCTTCATGTCCCAGAGTGGTTTTATAAATTGGCTAGAGAAGAGGCAAAATCCTCAAAGCCGGTGCTGGAGGCACTGTCCTTTAATCACTCCCAAGCGTGAGCTGGGAGGAGGAGAGGGTTGAGCTGCGTCCTCCGCCTGCATTCCCACGCGCAAGTGTCCAGAGAGACCCCATCAGCCTGGGCAGTCCCCAGCCCCAGCAAGGGCCAGAGGGGATCTGAACACACCACGCATGGCCATCAGCATGAGCGGCTGTGCAAGTTCTGGCCCTCTGCAGGGGCCAAGTGGCTGCAGCACCATGTCCGCTCTGGGAAACAGTCTGATCATATTTTGTGGCTTTTGTGCTTTCCTTTTTCCTACTTCATGTGGTTGTGTGAGGCAGAAACAGCCAGAGCAGCCATCCCCACATCTCCTCCTTGTGCAACCCCTCTGAGACAAATCCGCCGTGTTTTCCCAGGCCAGCACTAAGCCATCAACAGAAACCCTCAGGACAAGGCGAGGGGTCTCCCTGCCCAGAGGAGCCCACCAACAGAGGGTCCAGACCAACTCCTGCATCTAACCTGCACTTCACAGTTGATTTTATCAAGCAGGGTAGGGGTAGAAGAGGAAAAAACCCTCTTGAAGTCTTCCTCCTTGTCCCCACCCTTCATCTGTGTATCACCACCTTCCCCGTCTCTGCTGCAGATGTCTCCAAGCACAAAGTCTGCGTCTCTTGAGGCACCGTGATTGTGGCCTGGGTGGGAAAGGGTGGAGGGTTGTCTCAGCTGTGCATGCCTGTGAGTCTTATGCAGCTGTACACAGGGAAAGGTCCTTTGCATTGAGTTAGAACAGCCCAAGGGCTGCTCTGGTTTACACACCCCAGCGCTCATGCATTAATTCATGACAGCCCTGAGAAGCTGAAGCTGCAGGTCGGGCTTGTACCATTAAATCCCTTCCCTCCAGCCCTACCACACTGCCAAAAGCATGGAAAACTGGCATAAGAACTCCTATTGCCCAGTCTCTTGTCAAACCTTGGTGCTGGAGGAGACTGCAAGCTTGCACAGAAAGAATCGGCCTTATCAGGATGGGAAACCACCACAGTGAGGATATCTTTACTGAGCCCCATCCCCTCTGGTTGCTGTCAGGGTCACTTGAGAAAACTATGATGCAGCCAGTCTAGTTTAGGTACCTGCTTTGGGGCAAGAAAAGTCATATGCAAGGAGTGGCTATTTCTCTCCTTCTTATACTAGCTCCCCTGCAGATTTTCCTTTAAGGCTGATAGCAATTTGGTTAGTAGACAGCAATGCATTTAACAAGAGAATATCAACAGGCCTCCTTAGTTCACCTACAGACATGCACGCTGACAACATATGGACATTTTGCAGGACTGTATTACAATGGTCAGATTTAGACTAGCTCTGCTGCCGTTGGTATGAATTTCCCTTCATCTTAATGAATCAAATATGTCCTATAACTCACAATTATTTTTCATTTGTACTAATACCACACAAACCTTTCATTCCCTAGTCAATTCAGTTTATGAATGGAAAGTATGCAGGCCACAACTTTTTACAATGTTCTATAGAAAGAGCTGCTTTCAGGCACGACTATTACATGATGATGTTCTTAAAAAAAAAAAAAAGTCACAAAACCAATATAACAGTGTATTTGCTTGGAGCACAGAGTACACAGCTGTGTGTGTTGCAACACAGCCATCCTGAATTGCAAGGATTTTGTGCTTTTTAAACAGCATCCATGACATCTGGGAAATATTTCTGGAAGAATAAATAGGATGTCCTGAAAGGTAAATGGCTCCTCGTTTCCCCCAAAGCTTTCCAAATCAGTCAGTACAAGCTGCTGAGTTCATTTGGAGTGAACAAAGTGCAAAATGCTGACATTTTTGTTCTGTTTTGTAGGTACTGTCTACTCCCTCTGTAGAAGTACCAACAGTGGGAGATGATGGGCTTATTTATATCAGATTTACTGAGGTAAACAGGGGCTAAGAGGATGGTAGCTGTCCCCAGTAGAAATACTTCATGCAACATGTGCACTATGAGTCACATGGCTCACATTCAGGTTATATTTGCCTGTCTACACATATATATATGTGTACATATGCATATACATACTCAGACGTCAACCTCAGATTATGGCCCAATTCACTTCTACCTCTTACTCAAGCAGTTACAGTGGAATATCTCCTTCTTAAATGAAGAAAATGCATTTTTTCCACATTCATATCAGTTAAAAGTAGAGGGTTTAATTTAAAAGTTTGAACTCAAATTTTAATTTTAAAAGGCCACCTCTGCTCCAGGACTTTAAGTGATTTTAACCCCAGAAAAGAACCGCATGCTGGTTTCCCCCATTATGGCAATGAAATGGAATTACAAACACGATCACAAATACCCTGAGCAAATGTCGCTGCAATGCAAAAATGTAAAGACCTAGCCAGGTCTTCTGAAGGAAAATATTTACCTCAAATGTGCGCAGAACTTTAGCCAGTGCCCCAACTTCTTCCTTCAGAGAGAAAATCAAAGAAATCACACCAGTTTTATTTGAGGATTCTTCAATGTACATAGATTCCTGAAAGAAAAGAAAAGAAAAGAAACCAAAAAAGATGTACCATCACCCTAGGAATCAGCTTTGCTTTGCTCCATTTCCCTTTTGCGTGGCATCAGCAATGTAAAGAGGGTATAAAGTTCCTTTTAGTGGGGATCAAGGCCACTGTTGCTGCCAGAAGTAGAGCAGCTCTGGGGCTGCTCTGATTTATGATGGTGCAGACACAAATCCCTTCTTTTGAACTAGGGCCCATGTGGAAGTGAGGTAGTCAAAAAGGACATGAAAATAGCCTAAGGTCATCTCTGCCTTACTTCACCTCTCAAGTGTATCAAGCTCAGGGATGGCTGGAAACATTACTGCACATCGGTTTCAGCTACAGTGCAAAGACCTTCCCCTCAGGCTTTCTTTTCATTAACGCTTAGGATTGAGCAGAGCAGTGTAGATGAGCCCTGTGCTCTACATTTCGCTTCAGTTCTGCTTGTACCTTCCAGGTAGCTCCAGGAGAGGTGGTATTCATGAGAGGGATATGGAAGATGTTTTAAAAACAAAATAACAGCAACAAACAAAAGAAAGGGAAAAATGTTGGCACAAAGGTTTAGATCTTCCCTAAATCCCACAGTGACTAAAGACTTAGTTAGGGCAAGATGTGTTTTCATTTATGTTTGTTCCCTTCCTTTTACTGATTTTCTGCTCTGCAAATTCCAGAATGCAATTTCCAGTATTCCCAAGCAAGGAGAATGCTTAATTTAATTATTTCCATGGTTCTCATTACCAGAATGTCTTAGTATATCTCAGTACATGTGTTTCTTTTCACAGAACCCCTGTTAAGTAGGGAAGAGCTATTTCACCACTTCAGAAACAGGAAACTGAGTCCTCGAGTGGGGCCAGATTTTAAAAATTATCTGGGTACCTGACATGGCAGGTAAGTGCCTGCTGAGATTTCCAGAATAGCTTAATTTTTCTGATGTCAGAATAAATTTGATGTACAACCATTACAAACTTTTGGAATTCACATTAATGCCTTATTTCTTGGGGGGTTTTTAACATCTACTGGCCTTGGGCAAATTGCCCCTGGTTGGTATTTCAAAGATCACGCCAGACATCTGCAACACAGATGGATTCTGATGCAATAAGTCCTGGGCCAAAACTTGACTCAAGATATCCATTCCATTCTTCTTTATGACGATCTGTATTTTCAGTCAGAGCCTGTCCTCATTATAGCTGTTGTTTAATTTAACATATAAATCAGAGTATAAAGAGTCTCAGTTCCCAAATATTGTCCTTAGAAGACAGTCTTTGTAGCAGACAAATTAATAATCAAATCCAGCTGCCCTGAAGCCATAAAGCTCTTGGTGGGACTACATTTTCTGAGGCAGCGTTACAAGGAACTGCCTTCTTTTGTAAAGTAAATAATTGCTGATTCTTCAGGCTGTCTCTGAGGCTGCTGTTAACCTGAGAATTCATTGCCAGAGACTGGCAACAGATTTTTCTATCTGGTTTTATTTCCAGAGGTTGCAAAGGTTATCCAAACATTTTCCACCTTTACGGGGAACCTTTAGTGGGACCTATAGTAGAAATACTGGTTTTATGCACCAGAGGGAAGATTGTCACCTGTTCAACTGTGACACTTCCCGCAGCATCTCTGTGTCTCCTGGGTCCTCACCCAGCCAGGGAGCCAGCCCAGCTCTTACATGGTGGGGACTGAGAGGAAAAGCCGTCAGGAGGGATGTGGCAGCTGGCTAATGAAACCCATTCACACCTGAAGCAACCACAAGGGAAAGCAATGACAGGAGTCTGTCAAAAGGCAAACCAAATGTCAGTGGTCCAGAAATTTTATGATAGTTGGTGCAACCAAAAGCGTCATCTGAAATGCTGTCCATGCATTGCTTTGCCCTCCTGTTTTACCACCACCACAACCAAAACTGATCTTAAGAACAGAACTGTGCTGCACCAGTGTCTGCCCGATGGACTGAGAATTTGGGTTTCATGGTCTGCACTGGAACATTTTTGAAAGCCATGCAGTTACATATTTAAAATATTCATGTCAAGGCATGCAGCGAAGACCAATTTCTATGGCAGGCTGACTTGAATCTGTGTGACCAAGGAAGAACTTGTGGTTTGGATACCTGCAGGGGATATAATGCAAAGTTCAGGTCCTGCAAGGTAATTCTGATGTTAGTTGATCTCTTTATACCATGAGGTTACCCCAAAATGCCTTTAAAACCTTCTTTCCAACTGAGATAAATTCTCATTGGTCACTAGCCTTGATGTGTTGTGATCAGCCACTTTCAAACTGTCCTCACTCATTTTCCCACTCTTGTAAATTGATTTATGTTAGTTCTTAAAGGGGAGACACATTGCAGTAGGGAGTAGGCACTAACCCTGCAAACAGAGTGATAGTTGCTTAACTTCTTGCACATCTGCATATGCACTCAGTTCACTGGAAGATCTTTGTACAAGCATTCGTTCATGCCTGAGGCTGTGCACCGAGATGACAGCTTTCATTGCAAGGAGAAAGAGGAGTAAAATGATTGTTTTCCTGGTACCCAGATCTTATCAATACATGTGGAGGCAATATGCATCAATACACACTGGAGACAATATGCATCAACATATACACTGGAGGTAATATACATCAACATACATACAGGCACATTTATTGCTGAGCTTTTTGTAGTACCTATGCATAGTTTTAATTGTTGGTCACAGTTTAGCTGTTCTCAATTCTAATTCCAATTTCTTGGTTTTCAACCTGTTATATAGAGAGGAATTGCAACGTTGGAGTAGTTCGACTGTTCTGTTACTACTACGATTATGATTAAGCATTGAACAAATTGTTTCATTGTCATTGAAATATTGCCTATATGGCATGTATATGTGATTTATAAATGTAGTGTGGGATAAATTAAGCTCTAATTTTCTTCCAGCTCCTTTTTTTTCTCAAGAAGTAAAATAAGAACCAGTCGAACAGATGAACATCCATTCCTGGACCTACTGCAATCTCAAATATAGGTGACGTGTAGATGCAAGGAGGGGTTTACCTGAGTGCAATGCAAACATGCATTTTTTGTTAACCACTTGGCACAGAGATTGATACTGCCTTCCTGACACATACGGCAGCAGTGGAGATCAGTAATACAGACCTGTCAGCCTTCCACTGCATTTCTGATCAGGTTAGATAAAGCCCTTCAGAGTGAATACCAATGCTGTTAAAGCCAAGGAAAGTTTGGCTTGCAGTTTCAGTTAGAGGAAAGATTTCACCTCTATGTCACAAATTCCAAATTTACTAGATATACAAAATAGTAGGGAAAAAGTCAGGACAGAAAAAAAAAAATATTTCAAAGGAAATAAGATTCCTAAGTGACTTTTGAAGATGGAACTGGTTTCCAAGTCAGATTTCTTAAGGCATTTAGATGTTCTGTTCCCACCAATCTCACTGGGACCAAACAATTACACAACTTGGAAAAATAGCAAGGTGAGACCCTGGAGAATTGTTGTGGGATTTCAGCCTTACACACAAATCAGTAGGAAACCAGCCTTCCTTGGATGCTCTGCTCTTAAAACGGCTGGTAGAAACTTAATCCCTTTTTTTTCCCACATCTTCTGCAGCTTGTCTCTGGCTTCAGCAGCATTGCATAGGGACAGACATGCAGAATTTGGTCCTAATAATTAACCATTCTGGCCTCAAGTTACATTGCTTGCCCCAGCAGTAACTATAGTGCCTGTAATCAAAAGGCATGGGCTTCAGGACTTTCCTGTATTTTCGAAAGCAAAGGGTTTGAAGTAAGTCAGTAAACATTAAAAAAAGGGGATGTCAGAGTCCCAAAATTTTACAAATAGCTCCACCAGAAGAGGACATCACTTCAGCTGCTTTCCTTTAACAGAAGAAGACAACTTTCTTTTCATCACACAGGTTTAAGACGTGTAATAGCTGATGGTCTCCTCTGCTTCTTCTATTTGCCATATACACAAGGATATGTTGCAAAGTTCATTTTCATTCCGGCTGCACTTTTGTGAGCACAATTAATAACAAACAAATACAGCCACTGCAGAAAGGGAGAATGGTGGCAACCA
>NW_009258757.1:0-8093 GCF_000687185.1 Egretta garzetta
TGTGTAGCTGCCTGTGTTTGTGAAGAAATGCTGTCTTTTTAGAAGTGTCATGGTCCCGAAACCAGGTACGTTTTTCTTTTAAAAGGGATTATTAGTGAAAGACCGCTATCACTTCAGGCAAGAACTGACAGGGTTTCTCTTGCTACTCCTTTTTTTATATATTCAAATAAATGGTGAAGTTCTTTCCCAAACAAACTTAATAGCCAAGGCTAAGATTTTCAGTAGGGCTTCACTGAACACTTTGGTACACCTGAGAAGGCAACCTGGGCACAAGTCCATGCAATAAAGTCACTAACCTTACTATTTATTTATTTTTTTTTAATAAATTGCAGCTAAAGAAATGTAACGTGAAGTATGACACCAGACTTTTGAAGCGCCTTGTGATTTAAGTCACAGTGCAGAACAACGCTGCTCTCCTGCTCTCCCTCCTGCTAAAGCATTCCCTAGCAAGAATGTCCTTGTTCTACCTTATAAAATTGTTTTCTTAGAGAAAAATGAAATGTCAGCTTAGATATTTTATTCATTTATCATTACTCCAGAAGTATATCCTTTTGTCTTCTAAGTAGATAAATGAGGCACATACAATTTCACTGTCCAAACTTAACACCAAGCGGGGGAAAAAAAAAAAAAAAAAAAATCTTTTTTCTTTGGATGGTTTAAACTAAAAGTTACCTGCGAATGAAATTTTAATTAAAAGAATTATTGTAGATGTCATTCTTTATTGTATACATGAAGTATTGCCAAAGAATCTGGTTAAAAGGGGCTTCCAAAAATATAAAGACCCATCTTGGATTGACTGTCAATAGTTCTACATTTTTAGCTTTTAATAGACGTAGCGATACTTTTTCAATTAAACCAAGTCCAACAGAATATCTTTTTTAAAATCACCTAGCATATTTAAACCTAACAACTTAAAAAAAAAATAATAACCTAAACCCAGGTTAGCATCTATTCTCCAGATTCTCTAGAGCAAGACCTGACTGTAAGAGGAAATGCCACAATTATGGAATGAAATGGGGTTTGGGGTGGTGTGGTTTTTTTCCAGCAAAGAAACAGCGCCGTAAACCCTAAAGATGAATTAAAGCATGACTGAAATAATTTCTCATAACACATCTGAACAGACTGTCTTCATGAAGTCTGTAATAGGGAAGTAAAAGGGGACAGAACATATTAAGTATAATGGTAGGAATAAGCTGCTTTTTTCTTTCCCTTTTGGTTTTAAGGCAGAAAGGCTAGGAGAAATGGTAATAATAAAACCAACTACATGTTACTGGTTTGTTTGCTTTTGAGATTCTTGATTTGGCTTAGTTTTTTTTCACACCAAAGAGAAGCATCAAGTCCAAAGGATAACCACTGCATTCAGCCACCAAGTAATGTCTTAATTCTTTGCAGTTGATTCAAAAAAAGAATAGTTCATCAAGAAGATAAAGTAACTGATTTATATGGATGGATGATAGAATATAAAAAGAGAAGTCATATGGAAGCACATACAATGTCCTTACAAGATTAAATAGAAAAGCAATCAGAACCAGTGTTATCGTTTACAAGAAAAACTGGAAATTAGGAGACAAGAAGCATGTCTCCTATTGCTCCTCTCCATCTGAAAAGTCCCAAATAACTCCTATTTCCCACTTTTCCGATATATCACATCATATTCACAACTGATGTGAAGATGACATCAAGTGAAGCTAAATACAAGAAAACTGTTGTTCTTTATCTTTCAGATATATCAAGAAATTCCAATATTTCTTATCTTTTATTTTTCAACAAGCATGTACTTTACAGATCTTTTTAAGAAAAAGGTGCAAGAAAACTCCAAGTGAAAACTAAAGCTGCTCTGCACAAACTATGGAAGGGCACCAAATCTTACCAAGATTTCAGTCTGAGTTTTGGGTTATAGGGAAATACCTCCACCAAAAGGTACTTTGTAAACTTGAATCAGTATTGTATAGGAGAGTACAAATTGTTTACAGGTCAGGTTTTACTAATCTCTGCATTCCACAATGAAATTAAGATTATATTATATTGCTTTTGTTTATTTTTTTTTAAACAATAAATAGCAGAATTGGAAAATCATTGTTCCCTTACACAGCTGTAATTCCTTTCAAAGATGCCAACATCAAATTTCCTCTCTCTACACTTTCAAGTAATCTGTTTATGGACATTACACTTCCTACTCTCTCAAAACTGCAGTTTTTAAGTGGTTTTAAGTGGTTTTCCAGAATGCATACGATTAAGTTAATTATCATGAGTCACACAGCAAAAGGAAAAGATTCCTAGGCCACACTCCTAAATCAGAACCTAATACTGGAATCATTTCAGTCATACTGCCTCACCAACAGCTCTTCCTAACCAAAGCCTAATTTTGCTGCAGATTTATGCATATGGCAATACATGCAAAGTTTGGATGCATTTATTCACTTAGATGTCAATAAAATTGTTCATACAAAACACTTCCTTCAGAAACTCTCCTTATTTATTAAAAAAAATGGATAATTTAGTCCTGGTGAAGATGAAATTTACTAGTAAGTATTAAAAGACTGAATTAATTCCACCTACTTTTAGGCTCTTAAATGTGGTGCCAAGACAGAATCTATCTCCTACAGTCCCTGCAAACCTTCACCATCCTCCTGGAAAACATTTTCTCACTAATTATAGAGTAAGCTTGCACTGTACAAATGTATAAACTTTGTCTTAATTTAGCGCTCACAATTAAGTACAATAAATTCAAGCTTTTTCTTCTTCCCCCCAATTACTGCAAGTATTTTCAAAAAGACAAAAGATAAAGATTTCATTGAAATGAAACCCCCTCTCCACAGACAGCAAAACTTAATTTACTTTGTATTTGGGAAGCCTGTTTTGAAAAAAAAAAAATCTAATATCCTCAATAACAGGTCTGACTGATGGTTTCTTCAATGCATACTGGGGTGCAAATTTAATGGGAAAAATCATACATGCATATAGATATATATCAGCATAAAACTACGATTATACATTTTAATACCTAGCTAGTTTTGCTTCACAGCTTTACCTGAAGAATGTGGCCACAAAGCTGAAAGTGAGAAGCATATAGATATCTTCTTTATAATTTATTTTTTATTAAAACACTGTTTAATAATTCCGGCTCTCTACTGCTTAATCCTAATCTATTTGATGACAGGAATTCCACATAAATTAACTGCTACTTTTTCTAGGATGACAACCTTTTTCTAGGTCAGGTCCTTGTAGTACCCTACTGCTCAGAGCTGTTTCTATTTATTTTGCCTTTAGGAAATCATTTAAGACATTACATTTCAAAGACACACCCAAGTCTCACCCAAAGACACATAACAAACCCCTTCCAGAGTGTGAGCACTCAGAAATATCCTCAAGGAAGGCAATGCCAGATAACGAAGGACTACATGTGGAACACTCCATAGCGTCAGTCATCCAAACTCCTCTTCAGGTCATTTCCTCAATACACGTACATGTACAGTTGACTACAAAACTAGTTTAAGATCTTACTCTCTAAAGTTAGTTGTGTTAATTAGGTACTTAACACACTGTTTATGTTCTCTTCAGAATAATAACCACAATCGTTACCGTCAGTGACCACCACCACTATTACTACTTCAAAATGGAAGGCAATAAACCTGTTCTAGGAACCAAAAAGCACTACTCAACCCCGTTTCCATTTCTACCTCACTTGCTATATAGGATACGTGCTTTACCCCTTCATCCCCAGCTCTTTTCTAGGATCCCAAGATAGTTTTATGGCAAATTCAGAACAACAATATTTTATTTCAAGATATAATTTATTGTCACTACAAACCATCCAGCAACAGGTTTGAAGGAACTTCTGGATCCTCAAAATTTCAAAGTGGCTAAGTTTAAAAATAAGAAACATGCAAAATGATTTTGCAAAAGTATTCATGCAAAATGCTTCAACAAAAATTTCCATCAAATTCCGCTAATTCCAATTAGCATGCAGAACTACAGATATCACCAATCATAACATTATCCAGACTTAAAAGACACAGCTATGGCATTTGATTGACTGCCAGAACTTTTGAATTTGGGAACCAAACACAGGCAGCAACAGCTTTATAGCTTCGGAGTTTAAAAAATAAAGCAAAGTCCAGAGGCCAGCAGCCGCCTAAGCAAATTATGTGTGTCCTACAAAAAAATTCAGCATTGCTACCAAATATAATTGCCAAATGCGCCAAAAGGGGTCAACCACAGTAGTAAGGCTCCAGACAGCAATTATTTTTGTGTGTACTGAAAAATAAATATAAAAAGCAACACTAAAATATGCAATGAAGGCGGAGTGGAAAGGCAGTATATGGAAGGAAGCTAACTATTTTTAAATATACGCAATCACAGCCTACCTTTTTAGACCCAACAACAAACTCACAGGGCAGTATGAGAGAAGAAGAAAAAAAAGAAGGGAACAAAACAAAAATTAGAAAGACAGAGAACAGAAAGAAAATTAACAGCCACGTACGCATACTGAGATATCATAAACTTTGATAAATCAGTGAACAAACCCCATCTACATACTGCAGAGAAAGTTCCACCTATAAAGAGAGCCCTACTTTCTCATCACTCAGTAGTATTAAACGGATGCCTTACCAGCATTAAAAAAGAACGAACCTAAGACACAAACTGATGTAAACAACATTAAAATGAGCTTATCCGAGTAGATTTATAATCATACATGAGTATGTTAATTTTTTAGCTGAGAACAGAAATAAAGTAGAAAAATTAAACAAATGGGATTTCTGGTATTTCTGGCAAGTACGTTTCCTAGTTTCAAGTTTGTAGGACCTTTATATCATCACAAGGACATGCGTATCCGTTCTTTTCAGTCAGTCTCCCAGCCTCTACAAATAACTGTCAAGTGCAATTTATTTCAGAAACTTTTTCAATTATCCTCAGCAGCCCTATGACCACATAAATATTTTACCTAATTTACAGATGAAGAAACAGAAAGAAAAATTAACAGATTTGCCAAGATTACCTATTGGCCGAGTGCTCTAGGAATTAAACCAAGGTCAGACTCAGAGTCCTACAACTTCTATTTAACAGGAGAATCTTTCTTCAAAACTTCTCAGGACTTAATCCCAGTACTTTACATTCATAAAGTTTTCTACCAGCCAAAAAAATTCTTCTACACAAATAATATAGTGGGTTTGTGTATATTGTCATCTCAGTACAAGTTCTGGGAATGTTGTCTTTTCTGTTCATTATTCAAGAAACTTGCAAAAGAAAAAGATCAGCTCCACTTTTTCCAAGAACTATCTTGTTTGAAATGCAGTGTAATAATCCATCTTCCTATTCTATGAACTCTGCATCTTAAAAGAAGCCAATCATGTTGCAAATATTAAGCAACCAAATGAACGCTAGTCTTACTAACTGGGTGAGAGAGAACTGATCATAACGTAAGTATTAACCATAATATTTTACAATAAATTGCTTGGAGAAAAGTCTGTTTAAGATACAAAAAAAGTTTAGTAGTTTTAATTAGTCTTCAAATGACATGATCATAATTACTATGTCCCATGTAACTTCTTAATGTATTTTCACTCAATATATCAACTCAGTTCATTAGGTCAAGGTTAAAGAGACCTTTGCTACACAGTGAAATTTAACTTCAATTTTAGAAGCTACAGGAAAAGATACGCTCATTTAGCCTAAGTAGGCACCTGCAACTACAGCAGCAAAGACATATGCTCTCTGTTATAAGCACAAAGAGCGTGCCTTCTCTTCCATCTATTTAATATAGAATTTTTTGCTTTTTAATCAGTTAGTTGCACACTGACCGGGAGGTCAGGATATATTATATAAAAAAAAAAAAAAAATTAAAAGGTACAGAGGGTATATATAGAAGAGTAAGGGGACATTCTTTGCCTTTAACCCTTTAGAAATTTTCACCTATTCTAGAAAAAGCTGTTTCATTTGTCTCAATATCCCAATAACATCATCTTTTTTATTTCATTCTTTAAATTCATCATATGCCAACAGACTCAGAACCAACAAAGCAGCAAAAGTTACTCTACCAGATGTTCTCCATACATTCAGACAACCTTTACCCCTCCCTGAACAGAATTACACATCTTGCAAAAACAGAAACCAGGCTGGGTTGAAGAAGGTCCTTTATAGTCTTGTATGTCCCTGTTAACGACTTAATGCAATGCTTTCCCCTTAATTAGGGAACCTGTCACTGCAAAAGAGAACATGGTACAATAAAAACCTTTTATTGCAACCAAAGTAATAAAACATGATACACTACCATTTCACATCTAAAGTCTTAGGTTTGGAAGCGTAGCTTAGTTTATTAAACTGATCTTGGGTCAGTGACATTTCACGGTCCTGAATTTCTGCTATATAGAACCCAGAAGCAAAGATGCATCATGAAAGGTGCCTGTATGCACATGTATTTCAAACTCAATCAAGGACAACTCCTTTTCTGATGTTTACTTGGGATTACATGAATTTCTCCTTTCTGTCACACAACTCAACAATATTAAAAAAAAAAAAAAAAAGTCCAGGCATTTAGAGTATCTCCTTACTCAGCCATGCAAAATACTAAACTGAATCTTTTAATTCAGCTTGCTTATGCTGTCCATATATAAGTTTTAAAACAATCAGAAGTACTGACTCCACAGCAAAATAAAGCTGAAAAACTTTCTTATTATTGAACTGAAAGAGGAAAGATTAGAATATTTAACACCTTCTCTTTGAGCAGTTAAGTGCAGCAAACATTTAAAGTATATATCCATAGATCTAGACTTACTGAAAAACTATTTGGTATTCAAACCACCCAGCAAGGTTGTGTGCAAATCTGAACCAGCGATTAACTCCGTATAAACCCACGTTTACAGAACTGGGGTCATACACCTTGTATTTTGCAAAGAATTCAAGCACCACACTACATCTGCTTCAACTCTTCAGTGTAACAGCATAAAGTATCTTCTCAGATATATGCAGACAAACACACTACCTGTTGTTTGAGCTCCCCACCAGTTCAGAACTTCACAGGAAATATGTAGTCACTAGCTACAACACAGCCACTGCTCATAAATAAGGAATTTATGTAAGAAACTGACTTCCAAAGTACAATTTGGAAGCATGCTATTTAGAAGATACAACTGAACAGCATAATTAATTCTGATTTTGAGATTCTTGGCCAAAACCCATAGTTTTCTTAGCTAATTGGAACAGGAAATCTTGGTGATTATATTCAACTAAAATTCATCCAAACTGAGTAATTAAAGTGGAGATTCTAAAAGGGCTTGCCTAGTATACAAAACTTTACCGCCCATATAGAGTACAAAAAACCAATAACAATAATTTATACCACTAATGAAAGTTGAATAGTGTGGGGATTAACCACAACACTGAACAAGTAGGGAACAACATTGGATAAGCAAGTCAGAGCGAGTTCAACTTGCTCTCTTCAACAGCAAAGAGGACCAGGAGCAAGGGAGAAAGGTACTGCTGGCCCTTCAAGCGACCACAGATAATTTAATGGAGGGCTTCAAATTAATTAGAAACTTAGAATGCTTTCTTCCAGTATAGCACATTCTTAGGGATTCTAAGGCTAGGACTAATTAGGCAGGCAGAGCTGATGAATATGATCAGAAGGCTTCGCAAACCTGCCTGGCCAGCTCCAGACAACCCAGCCTGGACACCTCTGAGCTTTTACACCCAATAACCACTGCTGGCATCAACGGTAGTACAAGACAGATGCGAAAGATACTATTCCCATGCACACTATGTATTTTGACAGGGCTTCCACACCTCTATCTTTTCCAAGACAAAAGGAAGACTGTTGCTTCTGTCCTTTGGATTTGACTGCGAACAGTGGAGTCAAACATATTTTGCACCTGCCTGTAACTAGCAAGCCAGAATTACTAAACCCCAATACGAGAACTATGTAACACTCAAATCTGAAAGCTGAGCATGCAAATGATTAGGAAGAAAAGATGTGTTGTGGGAGAAAAAAAAAAACAAACTATAATTACAGACAAAACCAAAGAAAACAGTTGTGAAAAGAATGGTAGCAAAACAAGACTGGTGAAGAACATCAAAGAATAAAATAAAAATGAAAG
>NW_009258757.1:8195-10273 GCF_000687185.1 Egretta garzetta
GGAAAGACCCTGAACTTATTCACCAAAATAAACAGTCACTATTTCACTGGATGAAAAGTTAAGACAGAGGCTTGAGGGAAAAAAAAAAACACAGTAAGTAGGATTAGTCAAATACTACTCAACATAATATAAAATTATTTTTCATCGATGTTAACTGAATTTCTTTATTAATACTGTATATCTATAAACCACTGAAGCTTTCCAGCAAAAAGTCTCTTTATAGCAGAATCTGCCAGACCTCTCCTGTCACTTCTTCCTACTATTTGATTAGCCTCATAAATTATATATACATATATATAAACTCAAAACATCAAATGGGGTCAGCGTACAAATTAAATTCTCTTAAATTACAGCAGACATACACAATACGATAGGGGCATGACCTTTGTTGTAACAAAGTACGCTTTGTCCTTTCTGATAGGCTTATTCTAGAGGCAAGCAGTTGCCACGTACTTTTTTTCCAGACCCATGAGCTGACAAAAATAGCTGCTTACCTACTATCGGTGTCCAGACCTACAAAATCCTTCTTCTCAAAAGGAACACAGAGGAGCGGGATCTTGTCTCCAGACTTATCAGTGGCTCTGTCAAGCCGCTTAGACTCCAACACTATGAAGAGGGATTCGATAAAATCTTCTATTCTCTTCTCCACAGTTTCACATTCATCATAACTGGGATAAAACGCCACATCTGTGCGGGGTTGTTCTGCAATCTCTCCTTGAAGCCCAAAGACAAACAACCGGGAATCATAGAGAGTAGAACCATACATTTCCTTTTGAAGATGGAATTTTTCAAAAGTCTGAGGCCAGTCCTTTGCAGAAGAACAGTCCGTAATAGTTATCAGCCCCACGACTTTCCGGTGTGTCTGAAAATCCCCCCACTCATTGTTCTCTGGGGGATAATGGTGCCTATAACGGATATACAACACACGTTGAGAGTCGCGCACATTAACTTGACTCACTGCTGCAATTCGCTTGTAGATCCTGAAAAAGCTCTCTTCGGGTACAATGCCAATCGGCTGAACCACAACCAGGAGAGTCTGATGATCCTCAGCACACTGCATGTAGTCGGGAACACTCATTTTGCATCAACTGCAGGCTAGTAAAAGAAAAACGCATATTATTTTTTAACATTCCGAAGTGCACACGGCTGCTGAATCAAACCAGGACTTTGATGCTAAACACATGTGCTACAATACCAGTTCCTTCTTTCATCCTTGTACTAAATCTTCAGTCATACAGCCTACTGATGAAGTTACACAGTGCACAAGGAATGCTCCTAGTCACACATCAGTACGGCCACAAACAAAAAGCTGTAAATTAGGTTTTTTCAACCAAATCGATTTCCCATTCACTGTGCAGCTACACAAGTCAACGGAACGCATGGGGCAGCAGAGTCTCTCCCTAGCACAGCCACCGATTAAACGCTTGCTAAAGCATCACCTCAGACATCCTTCCAGACTCAGGCTCTCCTGCCTGTCTCCACAACACGCTTTGGGGTATTTCCCCCCAAAATTGTGTGAGGTGGGATGTAAACCAACACCAAATTGGAACGACCAAACTTTACACTGCTGTCAGTGCCCGCACATGGCCAAGGCAGAGGAAAATCAGGTCCAGAACATTTTTGTGAAAAAGTCGTTGTTTTCTCAAAACAGATGCAGGTTCATCAAGAAGGACCAGGCAATGTTTTCTGCTTTTATGTTTAAATATGAAGAATTCCTTCTCCCCCCAGCTATCTAAAATTGATTACTGTACTGCAGCTGTGTCTTGAATGAAGACGCGCATAGCTAAGCCCTCGTATCTCCTCTTGAGACCTCCCAAACCATGCAGATCCCTTGGTGCTCCAAAGCACCCTCTAAAAGGTACATACAACCAACAAAATAAAAACAAACCACCAAAACCCCACAAAAATCAACAACAACAAAAAAACCCAAACCCTGCACAGCTTCACACTATTGGTTTTACCAAAGAGTCCGACCGAAGAAAAAGAGTTTTGCGCCCGGGAGCACAGGTGGCAGAAAAGCAGCTGCTTGATGGGGAGGGCTCCTGACAGCTCCCGCCCCCCAGCCTGCTCCCCCACCT
>NW_009258757.1:11146-18523 GCF_000687185.1 Egretta garzetta
AGGGTCTCCGCTCGTGTCTGCGAACACGAGACGTTCCTCGAAGAGGAATTCATCAAGGGGAATGAGCCTCAAGTGGCAGGGGGACCCCGGCTGTGTAACTGAAAGCTTCAGGGGCTCTAACACTTCGTAGTGGCCAGAAGTGAGACTTCTTTGCATTTCCAAATCCTGAAATCGGTCTTTGGTGTTTTCGTAGCTTAAAGGGCAAAAATCGTGAAGACTCAGAGAAGCATCAGCCTGATGTGAGAGTTAAGGTGTTTTTCTAGTATGGGAACCTCATGAAGTTCAAAGAGGCGAAGTGCAAGGTCCTGCGCTTGGGTCGGGGCAACCCCCAGTATCAGTACAGGCTGGGGGATGAAAGGATTGAGAGGATCCCTGTGGAGAAGGACTTGATGGTATTGATGGAGGAGAAGCTGGACACGAGCCAACCACATGTACTCGTAGCCCAGGAAGCCAACCATCTCCTGGGCTTCATCAAAAGCAGTGTGGCCAGCAGGGCAAGGGAGGGGATTCTGCCCCTCTACTCCACCCTCATGACACCCCTTCTGGAGCCCTGTGTCCAGCTCTGGGGTCCCCAGCACAAGAAAGACCCATGGACCTGTTGGAGCGGGTCCAGAGGAGTCCACAAAAATGATCCAGGGGCTGGAGCACTTCTATGAAGAAAGGCTGAGAGATTTGGGGTTGTTCAGCCTGGAGAAGAGAAGGCTCCAGGGAAACCTTATTGCAGCCTTTCAGTACTTAAAGGGGGCTGAAAGGAAAGACAGAGAGAGACTTTACCGAGGCCTGTAGTGACAGAACAAGGGGCAACAGTTTTAAACTGAAAGAGGGTAGATTTAGATTGGACATAAGGAAGAAATGAGGGTGGTGAGGCACTGGTTGCCCAGAGAAGCTGTGGATGCCCCTTCGCTGGCAGTGTTCAAGGCCAGGTTGGATGGGGCTTTGAGCAAGCTGGGCCCGGGGAAAAAAGATTTTTAAAGGTCCCTTCCAACCCAAACCATTCTACGATTCTATGACAGCCTCATTACAGCAGCAGTTCTCAAGAGAAAGTAACATCTCATAGGTATTTGCCAAGTATCTTTGAAATCGCTCTTGATATCAGGCAGCATTTAAATGAAAAAAATAACCCTTTATTCCACTAAACTACAAACTTAGGAAACCTGTTCTTAGGTTTGGTGAAGAAAACAAAGCATTGGCACACCTCAGCGCTCTAAGACAGATTCTCAGAGTATCCCCTGGTTCTCAGTCAGGCAAGAGCTGACAGGACGTATCTGCAGCTTGTCAGCTCTGGGCCCTAAATAACATCCTTCCAGCATTGTTTTCCAAACTGCAGTCTCTTGGGTAGTGCCAAGCCCCTCCATATTTGCCTCTCTTCCCACTTAAGATCCCACCAACATATGACTGTACCCTTAGGGATTTTCTGTAATCCAAAATCTTGATAATCAATTGAACTATGATATTAAATTATGAGACTTCTATTCACGAGACAGTCTTGATACAGCATATGCTGTTGACAGCAGAAAATTCTTCATGCAGGCAGCCCAAAGAACATTGCCATCTCATTTATCAACAGACAGCTCATGTAAGTGGTGCAAATGTATCCCTTCCCCCAAAAACAGGGAAAAATGAGTTATATTACCTCTGCGTTTAGAAAGTGTAAGTCTTTAAATTTTCTAAACCATAAATTTTAGAAGTAGTTACACAAACATTTTTTTGATATTAAAAATACAGTTAATTACCAGCTTCAGATAGAGAGTGTAATTTACTTAAATTATTGGCAATGTGGCTCCCTCAAAGGTCACTATTAGGGAGACCTTGTTACAAGTGTATTGCTCGGGAAGGCTCACAGAGCCTGGGAAGGGTCACTCAGATCACAAGCCCAGCTCCCAACACAGAAATATTAAATGTAAATGTAGGCAAATGAATGGCCTTAAGCCATTTTAGGAGAATAATTACTTTAGCAGTATGGTAAGCATGTATTTCTCAATCACAGGTCAGAAACCTCAGTGAAAAAAAAAAGGAGAGACACCGTTTTAGAGAGAGACACCTGAGAGCTTAGGTGTCACTCTTTAAAATGCACATTTATTAGCTTTACAGATCATGTGAAAACACAAGAGACATACTGCAGACTTACTTCTTTGCACACTGCTGGTGTGCCAGCTACAGGGAGTTGGAAATCAACACTCAGCAACCGGACTCTTCTAGAATTTTACTTTTTTTATATGTATATATATATACACACATATATGTGAGAAAGATAGATCCCTACTTACAAAACATTAGGAATAATCACTTCTGACAATCTTTTCCTCATTCCAGTATTTTTTTTTTTATATATTCCACAGTAATGCAGGAGAGCAGGCACATGTTCCTGGTTGCCACCAACTCTTCCAACATGCTACTGTTTCTCCCCATAGAAAAGATCTACCTGCTGCCACTCCGTTCCCTGCGGAGCTGCTTGGCCCAAGTATTTTATCCATTTGTCAAGACAGATCATCGAGCAAACCATCTGTTTGGTGTCTGAATGTCAGAGGGAAAGGAAAGTTGCCTGATCTGTTCTTGCAAACCCTCCCCTGCCACCTTTGCTATTCAGTCCAAGCAGGGGAAGTGAAAAACTGCTCTCAGCCTCAGTTTGCAAACCTTGTGGCATGGGAGCATTCTCAGCCTCTCTGTCTCTGTTTTTCCAATGCAAACGCTCATTGGAGTAGAAAGGGGCACATTATGACTTAAAGGTAGTGGCAGTCCAACAAGGTAACTTCAGTAGCATTCAGAGTCACTTGAAGATTATGGACGAGCAGTTGTGATCATAGATGTATTCCCTGAACTGGTGTAAATCGATTTAACGTGCATTCAAAGACGATACAGATTAAACCACAAGTTTCAAACAGAGCAGCTCTGTGGCTTTCAGTAAGAATACAGCAGCTAGGAAGCTGCACAGCCCTTTCAGGAGGAAGAAAGGCATGTTCAAACTTGGCCAAATTTAGGATGGAGGTGACAGAGGGTGACAGTTTTAAGTAAAGAAAATAACTGGGTTTCTCTCATGGAATTCTACCAGGAATGCAACTAGGGAGATTTCTCACAGAGAAATTATTTCTACATTTATTTCTACATTACTGATGAGCATACTGACTGGGTGGATAGTGTCGACACTGTATTCGGTTGTGATACTGGTGATACCAAAACACCCTGAAGATTTGGTCTCATGAGCACAGGCAATGCTCAGCATTATTCATGAATCTGCCCTATAGCTTAGGTTGGAGAGGGTTTTAGAAACATTTTTGACATACTTTATCTCAGCAGTTTATTGTTGTTTCACCGCTTCTTCCTTATAAGACAAAAAGGTGATGACAATACACAGCTTGCATTAATTTAGTTGTGATGAAATGTACATCAGAGTATCTAGTATTTTATCATCTCTAGACGATAATTTAGCATGGGGCTCTGTAAACACTGTGATCTAGAGCTTTCTCATTGCCATTAAACTACTCAGTCTCCTCAGATCCTCCAGGATGAGGGTATGTAATGTTGTGAATAATTCCAAGTGGTAGCGCAACTCTGAAGTGAAGTTGCCCAAATGTGTATCTGTCACAAATGGAAATGGAAAATTAGATGTGCTATTGTCTGCCTATAAGCTTGGCTTCCATGAATTTATTTTTGCTTTTGAAAATCTTTGTCGCTCCAGCTATTCTAATGGAGAATCATAGAATCATCTAGGTTGGAAAAGACCTTTAAGATCAACAAGTCCAACCTTTAACCTAACACTGCCATCTCACCACTAAACCATGTCTCTAAGCACCTCATCTACCCTTCTTTTAAATCCCTCCAGGGATGAGGACTCCACCACCTCCCTGGGCAGCCCATTCCAGAGCCTGACAACCCTTTCAGTGAAGAAATTTTTCCTAATGTTTAACCTAAACCTGCCCTGGCACAACTTCAGACCATTTCCCATTGTCCCATCATCCATTACCAGGGAGAAGAGGCCAGCCCCCACGTCGCTACAGCCTCCTTTCAGGTAGTTGTAGTAGAGGCAGTCTCAGGGAAGGCTCTCAGTGCAGAAACTCCTACACTGAGAGCCTTCCCTGAGACCCAATGTCTTGGTATCTTAAAGTGACCGTTGTCAATTCAGTCATTTTCTGTTTGCATTTGTGCATTAACATAATTTACCAACTGCTCAGACTTATCTCGTATTTTGAATATGACACAACCTTCTTATCCCCACCAAATAATTCTTCATCAAATCCTCTCAGAATAGTCTTGTATTGCACAAGAAATACTTCTGCTTCATCATGAACTTGTCTGGTTTTGCTGTTTATAAATGCTGCTTTTATATCACTCTTCTGCAAATTTAGAGAACGCTACTACAGAATTTATTTTCTCTTGTTACAGTATGCATCTTGTGCTAGACACCTCTTTCCTTCAATATAACCTTACATTTCTTATTGTCCGTGCCAACTACTCACCCACATATTGTGTTTACACTTTGCCAGACTGACTTCAGCTCCTTCCCTTATTTGCTGACACAAGCAGATTTTTCCCTAGTCCAGCACTTATCCACTGTTTGCACAATAATGGTGAATTTCTTTTTTTTTTTTGGTGATTGCAGATCATAAATAATTAAATCTCTAATTAAAGTCTATTAACTTCTTAAATGTGCATGGCTCAGTTTTAAAATGTCACTCAGCAACATAGTGGCCAATCTTTTAGCCATGCTCTATTTTTGTGGGAAGAAAAGGTATTCTTCAGGGGTTTTTTGGCTTTGCCAAGAAAATTAAGAGTCTTCAGATTCTCTCTGGAAAAACTGGAAGATGGTCCTTGCAGCTAGAATTGCCTCATGCTCTTTCTATAATATACGTGCTTTTTCTCCAATAGTACTCTGACTTCTCTCAGTAACTTTTGGGAATTCTGCAGGCACTTTCCCCAGATTCTCTTCCATGGGGAATTCTGGTTATATCACGATTATCATGATTTTTCTTCTAATACCTAATACCGTACAATGAAGGGCTGACACAGAGACATACTTCTCAATGATTTAACATTCTTTTCTTCTTTCATGTATGCCATTAGTACATGTGAATAAGTTGTCCCCATTTGAGCAGATTATTTATTGGGGCAGCAGGATTTACTTCTGCCGTTGCTGTATTTCCACTCAGTACAGGACAGTAGAAGCAGTAAATTGGGGAGTCAGATTAGTACATTACTTCAGTTAGGTTCTGCGTCAGATTCAGCCCAGGAATAAATTTGTTCCAGTGTAGTTCAGTCTCAGAGCACTAAGTGTTCATACCCGTAACCTGGAAATTATGCACGCTACCTCACACATAACCAGCTAAAAGCGTGATGACTGCAGGGTTGTGATGGATGCATTTGACTCCTTCACCAGACTGGTGGTGATTTGGTGCAGGCTCCAAAGGAGACAAAGGCCTGAGCCATAGCCAGGCCAAGAACTCCTCCTAGTTTCAACCTCTTCTCTGAAAACCTGGAAAGGAGCGGAGTGACGCAGTGACCATTGAGGCATTTCAGCTTGGAACCCCGATCATACAATTAATGCATGAATAGTGGGTGGCTTTTCCAAGACTCATTTATCAAGGAACAAAGAAAGTTGTGGGTACCAGGAGCCTCATGCATACCTATCCCATCGCATGGCATTTGACTACGAGCCAACCACTTTGTCCTACAAATACAACAGCCTAAGTGAGCCGCCTTTGAGCTCTCCCTGCCAGGCAGTGTGGCTGCATGGTGATGATCAACCCTTGAGCTCAGACACTTCTCAAGGTTGCTCCTCAAGGCAGTGACACTTTCTACTAACAGCAGATCTTTGGTAAGTGACCAGTATCACACATGACCTTGTAGCACGGTAACTTTGATTTTGTCTTGGTACCTTTGATTGCATGCTGAATCAATGCTAATGAAACATTACATAAGCTTTGCACGTACAATCCCTTAGACATAAACCATTGTCCAAGTCTGAGACTAAGATTGGACCTAGCCACACCTAAGCTCCATCACGAGTAAAGAAAGCAAGGGGGCCTACTCTGAACCTCATGACTCAACGGGAGGGGTCCTCCCTACCCTTTTGCATCCACGGTCTCTCTCTAAATCATTCTGTCTGGATTCTAACTCAATTTTCCTTCATATGTTTCTTCTGTGCAGTAATTAATAGAGTGAACCTTGCCATCAAACTTTGTTAAGTCGCACTTTTACAACATCTTATTAAAACCACTTTTGCTACTACCTTTGTCGGTGATTCTTCAAGCGTTCCAAATCACCTCTTCATGACGAATTGGTGTAGTTGGCAGGATCCTAAATGAGGATTCACGGCAAGGGTGAGACTGCAGCTAGGAAAAGGCTTTAACACCATCCTCCTATTCTTCTGCTAGAGCTTGCACTGTACCTATATTGCTGACAGAGTGCCAAAGTTTCTTTCCAGTTTCCTAAACACGAAAGAGAGCTTGAGAAGCTGAGAGAAGCCATGGCACTGCACTGAGAGTACAAATTGCAGTGGGAAAGTGAGAGACAGAGGTCAGGGGAAAGAATCTAATCTTTCCTTTTTTTCCCTGGAAAATACGTGTGCATGCATACAACACCCAGACACACATATTTACACAATGAAGTAAAGAAATGAGAGTGCTGTGGGAAAACTCACAGGTGGCAGTGACAAGAAACAAATCTTCGCTACCGGACAAGAATAGCATCTCTGGTCACTCCTTTATTAGACCTGATTTAGTTAGAAAGCTCGTAAGTACCTGCACTCAGCAGTTTCTTATTCAGGTCTGCAAAGCACAGCAAAAAGGAGGACTCCTGTAGTACAGACTGGGGAGTCAAGTGAGAGTAGAAAAGGCACGACTGAGATGTCCTGCTGCTCTGGAGTTTGTCATTAGTTCAAACAGTCCATATACTGAAGAGGGCTTATTAGTTCTTAGGCAAACTGTTGCTTTGAACTTAACAGAGGAACGATTTGGTTTACCTGTGTTCCCAGTCAGGTTTAACAAAGAATTCTTAATAACAAAACCCAATTCAGTTTCGATTCAAGAGAAAGAATTCTAGTACGAACTACTCTATGGGTTGGTTGGTTTGTCTTAATTAGGAAGGGGTTTGATTCCATTACTGGTATGACATTAATTTTGCAATTTCAAAATATACAAAAAAGAGTTAAATTATTAAATATCAGTAATACTGCAATATCAGTATTCTCAGAGTGTGTGCACACTCACCTTAAGCTATACAGCTACATCATGATCCTGTCTCCCGCAAACTAAAGCTGTGCTAGTGGCATGGGGAGATGCCGTATGTCTGCTGTGTTCCTGCTCCTATTCTCTTACCAGTTGAAAGCCGTCATCTGCCCAGCATGGTACTGGAGAAAAAAAAGAATTGTCCCACATGTGGCCT
>NW_009258757.1:18538-21012 GCF_000687185.1 Egretta garzetta
GAGGAAACGTCTGATAAAGAGACAGGACCTAGAGGAAAAGAAAGAGTGGGTCCTGGTTTGCCCAGTCCACCTTGAACTGCATTGTCCACAGCTGAGTAAAATTACTACAGGCAGAACCCTAGATCCTATGGGATCTATATGGATCTTAAATCCATATCCAAATGGCTCAATATCCTCAGAAATCTTGGTAGTTTGATGGGGGTTTATATCTATGTTGAAATTAGGAGTCTCCAGTACTAATTATAAGAAATTTGCTGTCATAGTAATGTCAGCTGTTTCCACAAGATGTCACAAGACGATAAGGATCAAAGAAGAAACTGAGCCTGCTAGATATCCGTATAGCATCATAGCACATCATGCTTCACCTCAGATACAGCTTACACAGAATGGCCTTACAGAAGTTCTCCACTCTTCGCAGTGGTGCCCAGCGACAGGACAAGGGGCAATGGGTACAAACTGAAACATAAGAAGTTTCAGTTGAATATGAGGAAAAACTACTTTGAGGGTGACAGAGCCCTGGAACAGGCTGCCCAGGGGGGCTGTGGAGTCTCCTTCTCTGGGGATATTCAAACCCTGCCTGGATGAAGTCCTGTGCAACCTGCTCTAGGAGAACCTGCTTTAGCAGGAGGGTTGGACTAGATGATCTCCCGAGGTCCCTTCCAACACTTACCATTCTGTGATTCTGTGAAGCTGTGACCTCAAGGGAATTATGCAGTCGAAGAGATTCAGATTACCTGTAATAGGTAACTTAAAAGATGTCTCCAAATACAGTAGAGTTGGGACTGATGCCAATGAACACATCACTATGCCATCCTTGCACTAAGGTGCTTACAACTGTTTAAGGGGCTGTCTTTTGTTAATAAATGAGTATGAAAAGCCATGTCCTTATCTATCGGGCAAATTCTATATAAGCTAGTACTGTTCTGTTAACAAATTCCCTAGATTTTCCACTTAATATAGAATCATAGAATTGTTTAGGTTGGAAAAAACCTTTAAGATCACCAAGTCCAACTGTTAACCTAACCCTGACATCCCACCACTAAACCATGTCTCTAAGCACCTCATCTGTCCTTCTTTTAAAACTGTTCCCCTAACCCTACCATTCCACCACTAAACCCTGTCCCTAAGCACCTCGTCTGCCCGTCTTTTAAATCCCTCCAGGGATAGGGACTCAACCACTTCCCTGGGCAGCCCATTCCAATCCTTGACAGCCCTTTCAGTGAAAATTTTTTTTCTAATATCTAACCTAAACCTGCCCTGGCACAATTTGAGGCCATATGATTCTTTATGGGTACATCCTTTTCTGCCCTAAATTCTATGTGAACTATTATTGCGTGCTATGGAAGAGCTCCCGTTCTTCCCTCCCATGCTAAGTAATGATCAAATTAGCATCCTCAACAGACTTCACCAATACAAATGATCAGGCATGGTGTTTGCAAAGCATATTGGAAACTTTTGATTAAAGCCATTCATGAAATGCAAACTATGCATCATCATTTTTGGAAGTGCTAAATCACTCCCAAAGGAGTGCAGCAGCTCTCACTCAAGCAGGCACAGTCGAACTTCTGGACCCAGTGGTAGCAGCAGCAAAACCCCCATTGCCTTTAGCAGGCCTGGGCTGACAGAAGCCTTCTCCTATGAGGACAGGCTGAGAGAGTTGGGGCTGTTCAGCCTGGGGAAGAGAAGGCTGCGAGGAGACCTGATTGCAGCCTTTTAGTACTTAAAGGGGGCCTACAGGAAAGAGGGGGACAATCTTTTTAGTAGGGACTGCTGTGACAGGACAAGATGTAATGGTTTTAAACTAAAAACAGGGTAGGTTCAGACTGAATATAAGGAAGAAATTCTTTACGATGAGGGTGGTGAAACACTGGACCGGGTTGCCCAGAGAGGTAGTGGAGGCCCCATCCCTGGAAACCTTCAAGACCAGGTTGGACGGGGCTCTGAGCAACCTGGTCTGGTTGAAGATGTCCCTGCTCACTGCAGGGGGGTTGGACTGGGTGACCTCTAGGGGTCCCTTCCAACCCAAAACATTCTATGATCCTATGTTACAAGTTACCTACGCAGCAGACACACAGGTTGAATACTCTTTGTATATGAGGAATGTGTTCATAATGAAGACGCAGCCTCGTGACCACTTAATAGCTTACATGAGCCCTCCACACCTCAACATACCTCTGACAAGTGTCAGGATTACCAGACAGCGTTCCCTTTTGCTGCACTACAGCAGCGGAAGAGGTATTCAGCAGCCTGTAATTACAGTTTGAGTTAACAATTTTGTAGCCACTGGCCTGTAATTGGAATATATACAGGATGAGCTTCTTTGCCATTAAGAACAAGTTCCCAAAACTCAGATGCTAGCCTGGGGCTCAGCAAGGGAAGCCCTGAGGCCCCTCCCGCCTACGCCGGGGCCGGCACCACTCTGTGGAAACCCGCCCAGCGCCCTCAGCCGCGGGGCCGGAGTGCAAGCTCCGCCA
>NW_009258757.1:21425-28010 GCF_000687185.1 Egretta garzetta
TGCCGGGGCAGCCGGCCGCAGCCGCGCGGTGTCGGTGCCGACCTCGTCCCCAGGGAGCGGCTCTTGCTGCCCCTCTCCTCCCCTCCTACCTGCGTCTGTCACTCGGCGGCCATGAAGCATCGCGCTTCGGGCTCCCACTGTGCCCAACGGGTTTGGGGCATCGTCCCGCCCTGCTGAGCTCCCAGCGTCTGCGAGCCATGCAGGAGGTTCTTATTTCCACCATTGTCAATTAGTATTAATTAGTTCGTGTGGTAATGAATGGCTGCTTTCTGATCCCAAGTGTCATTTGCTGGGCTGTGGAAAGCACTGAAGAGCAGCACAAATTAAGTTACATGCCAGAACCCAACTCTGCAGTCAGTGCTCTGACTGTATCCTGACCTTAAGCTCTTCTGGAATAAGTAGGTCTCTCCACAAAGTGTCCACTGTATGTACACTTAAACATGCCGTTTGTGTCTTTAAACAGGGATTAAAGAAAACTGCCACCCATATGTGTGAATTCATAGTTTGACTGTTCTCATTTGTTTTAATTTTTTAGGAGCTTTTTGTTCAGTATTTGGCTACGTACTCCTACAAACATGGCAGAGGCAAGGAGAAGAATGCTCTAACCTACAGTGACCTGTCTCATACTGCAGAAGAGTGTGAGACCTTTCAGTTCCTTGCAGGTATCTATAGCATGATGTTAAATCCAGTATGTAATTTGGAAAATGAAATCTAGCTCTTCTTAAGTTGTTTTGTGAGGACACAATTCTCCTACTGGTCATTAATCTCCTGTATAACACTCAGCTGGAACTCATAAACTGCATCACTGAAAACATTCCTTTGTGAATGGGGATTTTTCTGGTGCTTCAAAATTATACAAAGCTAATTAGTTCTCAGCATATTGCCTAAAGCATTTCTTAAATTCTAGCAACTCCATCTGAAAGCTTTCAGCCTATAAAACAAGATCACTGCGTGTCTTCATGTGAGAACTTATGTGGCATCAAAATTGCACACTTAAATCTTAAGTCTTGTTGCTCAAAGCGATTCGTCATATGGTTCCCCTCTCTTTTTATATATGTACACACAGGTGCATGCACACACTTTCTACTGATATGTGGATTTTTGCTGTAATACTTAGCTATAGGATATAGGTCGAGAATAAGATATTCCTAGCCCAGTCTTTCTTTGAGTTCCCTGTGGACATACTTTACTTTGAGAGCCCGCAGTTCAGCTTTGTCTCAGGTCCATCATTATTGCCCTGAGCAAGTATCTTTCTTTCTTACCTCAATGCAGAAAAAAACATTTCAACAGGACAAAAATGGGATAGCTGTCTTGTTGCGTTTGCTTTTAACAACGCCTATCTTTGACTTCATTTCCTTAGTGGTTTGGATGCAACAGTATTAATGAGGCAATATAATTCAAACTGACTATAAAAGAAACAATTCTACCTTCCAGATATCTTGCCAAAGAAGATCCTAGCTAGCAAATACCTAAAAATGCTTGAAAAAGAGAAGCGAGATGGAGAAGTGGGGGAAGATGATGAGGAGGATGAGGAGGAAGAGGATGAAGACCAAACTGTTGATGAAGATGTTGGATCTTAAGACTGACGGAGAATTGCTTCATAGTTGATCCATTTTCTGTTGTATAAAGGATGTTATTTTTGTGACTGAGAATCCAGATGCTGGATATATTTATATACTGAGCCATCTGCTTTTGCTTTGTTTAAGAAGTTTAGAAAATTCAACTTTATACTTGTTGAAGAATGGAATTCTTCCCTCAGAAACATGGCGGGGTAAGAAGAGCTAATGTAAATCTGAGAGCAGAACTTGTTCAGATGATTTAAAATTACTTCTTCAGACAATCATTAACCAAATTTTAATTTTTTTTTATGGGCAGCTTTCAGTCCAAAAGCTCTTTTGCTCTCTTGACTAGAAGAGAGTCCTTCCCCAGTTTGTGTTTCTCCTTAGAGCGGAAGATGAGGTGAGGGGAGGTGTTTTACACTGTGTCTGCTGTCCTGTGCCTTCTCCTCCTTGAGGAGCCAGTAACCGATCAAAGCCTCCCTCAGTTTTTCTGGAACAGTGCCAGGGCATTAGCAGTGGACCAAGCCCATTAAAAAAAAATCTTCTGTAAAACCAGCTGCTTCTGTAACGCAGCCTAAATAGCCATGTCAGCACAGAAACAGGGTAGAGGAGGAGATCCATTCCAAGAGCTAACGTGGTTCTGCAGCTGTGGTGGTAAAAAGTACAAGTGTTAGATAACAATGTAAATATGTACATCTAGAACCTTTTTCTCTAACGAACTCTACTGCTGCAGTTTGTCCACGGTGTTCTACCAAAACGCACACTGAAGTCTATTAAATGTGGATTGTTGAGAATGAGCAACCCTTTTACCATTTGAGTGACAGAGCTGGATTTTTCATTTGGTTTTATTCTGTTTGTTTGGGTTTTGTGTTTGTTTTTTTTTTTTACTATAGAAATGGTAACCATCCTGTGTAGAACTTTATATGCAACTTTTTAAAATAAATGTTTTGTATGAAAAATGACAGTTGATGCAGAGACTTCATATGGTTCTTTCCAGCTTCTGGCAGGTACAAACCTAGCATGCTCCCTTTTCATCTTTCCAGGAAGAAAAGGGGTACAAAAGGCTAGGAGATGCTCTGAACAGTCTATCAGCAACACAAACTTGATCTAGTCTGCTTTGGGAGCCTTAGCTGTGTTAACCAGCAGCCTCTGCCAATCCACAGCTAACACTTGAACGGTGTCATGGTCAGTCAGAGTGAGAGAGAAGTGACCAAGATCTCTTCCTGGATGTGAAGAATGCCCCAAGTAAGCATGGGAATGTTGCTAAGGAACAAAACCTCCCATTCAAAAAAGTGCCCCGAATCACTCAGGAAGGGGGAGGTCTCAGCAGCACCCTAATTTGGATGGCTAAGAGTTAGCAGGAAACTCTTCTTCCCCCCCCTCCCCACTAAGATAATATTAACAGCTTCCCTTAGGTTGGAGGCACCAAATACGCTAAACTGCTCTTAAAACACGAGGCATAAAGCTTTATCTATCTATCTGGCACATTCTGGATTTGTTCTGAGAAAGCAAAAATGGCGGTTAGGCAGGTAAGCTCAGAGGCTGGCAGAGGCGTAACACTACTGAGCCAAGCAAGGAATGTTCTTCTTGCTTTAAAAGCTCAAAGTATGTTGTACTATAAAAAATGTTGCCAGTTACCATAAATCAATCAGGAGTGCTGCAGTGAGTGCTAAGTGATGCTTTATCCCTAGAGAAATTCCCAAGTGGGTATGTAGAACTATGCTGTTGTTGAAAGGGTTATATTGGTTTTTTTTAAAAAAAAAGATTATTAAACGTGCGTGGAGATCTGTGGGAAACTGAGGGCTGAATGCTGTCTGGTTGGGGCAGGGGGGTGCCTGCAGTAGGATATGTAAATCGTGTGGCATTGCTCAGTGCTTGGTGGGTCTAGAACTTGCCAGCTTTTGGGGGGGAGGAAGCTGCTTGTACTCTAGCATAAAATTGCATGGTAAATTCTGTAGCATAAACAGGGTAGAGGGCAACCAGATAAATTATTGGGGGGGGGGCCATAAACCACACTAGTCATTGAAAAATGTGTCACAGAGGACTAGCCTGATCCCAGGGCTGGCCTCTATTGTTTAACTCACTGGTACTGTGGCTAAAGCCAAACAATATCTGGCCCACAGTTACGTTACGTAGGTCACAACCCAAGAATGCAGTGACCTCAACCAGCCCTGGCAAAGAGGTCTTTATGCTGGATACATGAGGTAAAGACAGCAGGGCTGGTAAGTTTTGGGGCACACATGTTTATAGAAATTACAGTTCTGTTTGGTTTTATCCCTGGCATTTTCCACTGCCAGTTGTGTTTGTGCAGCCAACCCAATTGTCCATTATGCAGAACCCTCCAAAAAGGGTTTGGTTTGTATTTTTTTTTTTTTAAAGCCAGTCCTGGAGCCCCATGTAGGTTATGAAGGACAGTATTGATGAAGGGTGCCAAACCAGCACCACCAAGTAAGTATCTCTCACCATTCATTATCTGCAGGGGGTGAGCATTCCTAGATTTTTGGCACTTTGGTTCAGCTGCCACTCAGCTTGTCAACAACTTGGTACCACTGACATTTGGTAGCTAACACAGAAACTCTGCTTTTAGACACTAGAAGAAAAAAAGAAAAAAAAAAAATCCCCCACACATTCATCAGTCACTGGTCCTTCATGAGCCTGGGAGGGAGAGTGTCCCAACATGATCAGCCACTGTGTCCAGGACAAAAATTGACACCACGATCCAGTACACGTGTGTCTGTGCTGACAGAACTGGGAGTGCTGGTATTCTGGGGTTGAAGCCAAAATATTTTTAGCGGGATGAGCTAGATCATGGCCAGTCTGTGAGCGTCAACCAAAGGGGGAAATTCTGCTGCTGTGGTAAAAGGCCAATGCAGCGTGTGACCATACTATCCCTGTACCTGGGCTATGCTCACAACTGGCAGAGGTGTCCCCCCAGTCACGAGTAGCCCACACCAGCAGACAGCCACACTTCATTGTCCTGCAGCCCGTCCTCATTCACAGGAGAGGGGAACGCATCCTTTCTGTCTTGGACCTGTAGCCCAAGCAGCAGCTACACAGCCTGAGCTGACCCGGGCTGCTTGGGAAGAGACCTGGTCCGAACCACATCCTCGTGTTGGCCCTGGCAATCGCTTTCTCCCTGGAGCCAGGCTGCAAAATGCTGCGGTGTGTCCCCAGGGAGTGGGAGCAAGCACAGACGATGAGTTATGAGGCCTTGCTCTCCACAACTGGTGTCTCAATGTCAGACAAAAGACGCAACGAGGAGGAAAAGCACAGGAAACTAAAAAAAAGAAAAAAAAAAATCCAGCTGGAGGGTGGAAGAGCCATGCTCTTTAAGGAAGGACACCCACAAAGAACACCAGAAGGATGAATCACTCCTACAAGCGTTCCTCCTCATCACATCCCGATTACTCCGGTTCCTGCAGTGCCTGCCCTACTCTCCCCCTGCACACCCCTGATGGGGCTTTGCTTCCTCTCAGCTTCCCCTCCTGTCTGGTACTGGAAAGCTGCACTCAAGTCCCTTTCTACCCACATCTACAATGGGAAACTTCACTATAAACAGCCAAATCTGGACAAAATTACAGGCATCCTAAACAGGGGGTTGCAGTGGAAAGCAGCCAGCTTGGCTTACGACACACAATGAAAACTAAAAAAAGAAAAAGCAAAGTTTGCAGTTGCTGAATGTTCCTGCGCTGCAGGGAAGCCGGCTGGGAGGCAGGGAGCTGGTGATACTCCTGGGGTATCTTGGCCTGGTTAAGGTGGTCAGGGATGTCAGACAGTGGAACACAGGCCAGGGGACACTTTCCAGGATGAATCTATTATTATATACATATTTTATTTTTTTTTTCCCCCTACAATACTAGCTTGTGAGATCCTTCCCCCCCCAGCCAAGGCTTAACAAACCAGATGAAGCTTCCTAAGCTTGCAAAAATGATGAAAGAACTGCGGTTACTAAGTATAAATGACCATATTTCATCCCTCTTAGAAGTTTCCTGTGGGATGATGAACATGCTTTGTCAATTAGTGAGGCCAGAAGAACTTGACACCCTTCTGGATTCCATTCAGCCAGAATCCTCGATGGGGACTGCGGAGCTGCCAAAATGTGCCACAGCCATCTCCAAGGCCTTGCATCTGCCAGAGTTTGCTGCCATCAAAACCAGTAAGTGATACTTGTTTTCCCCAAGAGCTTGACACAAGAGCAAAACCATGTACAATTCAAAGTAGCACTTCAAAAACAAAGGGGAAAAAAAAAAATAAATAAAGCTCTGCCTGAAATGGAAGAGGCGGCTATGACATTGAGTAAAAGTGATCTGTGTTTGCAGGGTTGGGCTCCCACAGGAGCTCCTCACCGTACCTGCAGCTCTTTCTGATATCCCCTTCACTCGATGCTTCATAATAAAACACTAAGAGCTTACTTCATTTCTAGTTAAAAATTGCTCGCTGTAGGCATTCACTCAGGAAGCAACAAAAGGTAGGATTGCAGCACGTGGTTTCCAAAGTGCTGACCTTCCATAGACAATTTCAGGATCATAACCTGTAAGGCGCTCAGTGAAAAGCAGCACATACTGCCCCTGGGAAGCTGGGCACAGAGCACGTGAGTGCCCCCAGAAACATCCGAAATGCACCCACGCGGTGTAATGCAAGGGAGGGCAATAGGACCAGAAGAACTTTTTGGCTCTCAGGCAACAGAAATGATCTCTCTTGTCACAAAAAAAAGCAGCCTCCAGACCAGCACTTTAATTTGGATTATGATTTGACAGAGCAGAATTTGGCATAGTATAAGGATCTCTGCTCCAGTACGATCTCCAATCTGCCACCGGGGCTTTTAACAACTGTTTCTGAGCCACAGACTGAAGCGATCAATAATTTTAGATGCGATTCTGACCTCCGGCAGTGAGAAAAAAACCCCACAGCACCAATGCTGCAAAACAACTATTTGCATAGTACACAAGCACTTTTTACCCATGTCCTCAGATTTCTCTATTCCGTAGCATCCAGCAGCTCCCCCTCATGAGATGTCCTCCCACCG
>NW_009258757.1:28031-41597 GCF_000687185.1 Egretta garzetta
ACCCACTGGGGAAAATTTAGGACCCCAGCACGCCCCATGGGGAAAAAAAAAAAAAAAAACAAAACCACAACAGTCTCCGAGTGCTCAAATAACTGCAGAAAATGGACAAATTAAATAAAAAGACATCAACCAGAAACTTGTAAAGATGAGGAATTTTATTTTATTGACATACTATGAGGCAAAACAAAATTGACACCATACAAAATAACTTTATAAAATATCATTCACATCATTTTTTTGTAGGGAATTACAGCATTCTGAGCTTGTTACAAGTCTTATGTTTTGAGGTGAAAAACACTATGCTAAATCTTTAGTATTAGTTGTATATATACAGTAAGAAACCAAAACAGAAACTGTTAGGTTTTTCATGAGTTTATTGCAAAAGTAGTGCAAACTATTTTACCTTGCAAGCTGTAAAACAAACTTGGAAAAGGACCCACCTAAGCTTAAAAACATGACAATAAATGCTCAATTTCACAGCCTTTGAAGCTTCCTTCAACAGTTCTCACAGAAATTCCCCACCTCTGCACATTTGTAGATTTTTTTTTTTTTTCTAACTGACTCTGAAACGAAGAAGTAGACGACGCACCCACACTAGCAAGCGGCCAGAGAGCAGGACGGATCAGGGCACAGCTCTGACCAAAGCCAGCGTTCAGGCAATTTGGTGCACAGCGTGGCCGAGCCCACGTCCCGCCACTTCTCCGTCACCCCCAAAACATCGCCCAACAGGGCAAGTTTGGTCAGATTGGTTTTCCTCCGTTAATAAGCCGCCCCTCTCCATACTCTTATTTGAGAAGAGAGTCAAGAAAGCAGTACGAGCCAAAAAAATAAAAAAAATAATTAAGAATTAGGAACATGTATTGTCTGTTTTAGAAATATAGTATCCTTTTCCTGACGTCTACGTAAAGCGTATTTCCTCGTGGTCTCCCTCCCCCTTGCGTACACAATGCAGGGCAAATCCCATCCCGAACTACTGCGTGAAACCAAGGCAGGATACTACATTCTACGAGATCAATAGCAAACAGTCCACAACGCTACCAGGGTCCCCCAAAGCAAAACAGGTAAGCTAGCAACCTACTAAAATAAAACCCCCAAACCCCAAAAGCAAACAAATGCTACATGGAAAATGTTAAAGGAACAAAATGCAGCATATTCAGGCTCTTATTTTTTTTGTTTCTTGAGGTACCTATATAAATATTACCTTCTGCCCAAAGTACTACTGGTTTTGTTAAAAAACTAAAATCCTTATCTCGAGCCAATTGCAGGGCATACATTATTACTGAGAAAGTGCAACCATGCTGATAATTTATACGCAGCATATTAAAGGATGATTAGGCTTTAGAAAATATAGTTTAAGTATAGACCTGATGGAGCAGTTTTATAAAAACATTTAACAGAGGCATTTTCCTTTTGTTTGAGTCTCTCTGCAGCAGAAAGCCTTAGGAAACAGCTTGGAAGTCCTGCCACGGTGGAATGTCGGCACTTTTACAATTCCATAGATAGATTTTTTTTTTTCTTTAACATTTAAACTAATACAATTTTACAGAAAAGATTCCCCCTCTGTATTAGGTACTGGTAAAAAGTCAAATTTTTTTCTTTTTTCTTTTTTTTTTTTTTTAAACTTCAAAAAATGATAGCATATCAGAACTTAAAATTTTCCAAACACGGATTATTTTTAAGTAAAAAAGGTTCACATCGTAGAAAAACTTACACAGAGTTGTAAACTGTTACATACAAAACAGTGGAAAAGTCAGTGACGTTTTATTCCCTTACCCTCACATATGTATCCCTTCATTTTACACACACACACACACAAAAGTGTGTGCTACCTGTGTGTATATATGCATATATAGGTACACAGAGATGTATATATCTGGGTCGGGATTATACATTTCAAAAAATTCTTTATTGGGTATTTCTCTTTGCCTAGTTCTGCTGTGATACTGTACATTTTATGACGTGATACATTGAAAAATATTTTAAAATTTGCTAACACTATGTTTTGCGGCTTTTTTTTAATATATATTTTGTGGTTAAAATTAATTTGCTGTTTTTAATTAAGAATATGACTTTTGATTGTTATGCACTGGGAAAAAAAAAACAAAACACAAAGGCACAAAGACTAAAACTCAAACGCAATATTGTTGTCTCTGAACAATAAACCCAGAGGTTTTGGTTCGCAGAATGCCGCCTCCGAAGAGGTTGGTCATCACACGCGGTTTGGTCGCTTTTGCCAATCTCATGGACAAATTTGAGTAAATAGCACCCAACTGTTTAAATGAGGTAGATCCAAATCGAGAGAAAAAAAAAAAAAGAAAAGAAAAAAAAGAAAGCTGGGTCCCCAACATTTTATTTGCCTCTATTTAAAATGTTTTAAGGATTAGGATGTCAGTCGTAAGAAGTGGAAACGATGGCACTATCTGAAGCAAGCACAGAACTCAAGAACAGCTTTTTTCGACGTAAATTTAAGCGTAACACCACAATCCTCCTTCACGCAAAGATTTCCTAGCAGGGGGAGGGAGGAGAATGTGTTCAAGAACAAGAAGAAAACAAAAGCTGAGATTTGAGGAAGCCTGCATTCGGTAACTGCCAGAGAAACGCCCGAGAGCCCAGTTTCTGTGGCACAACAGTGACAGCCAGTGCCTGGAGAGGTCCGTCACCATGTGCGGACCTACAAGCTTCCCTTTAATTTCTCAGGTGAGAAGCCTTCCTTGTCTACTAGAGTTCAGCTTTACGGGAACATCCTACTCTCATTAAACAGTATTTTTGCATACTCTGAGAAAAATCCGACAACTTTATCGTTTTGTTAAGGCTTAATTTAAAGTGGCAGCGCCACACAGCGTCATGCAAACGTTAAAACTACATCATCAAGATACATACAATGCATTGAAACTACACACACCTACGTGAAACCTCAGCGTTTGAGTAACATAAAGCGACACTTACAATCCACGTAGTAAATCCTACAAGGCTGTCGATGCATTTCAAAGTCAGGGGCGGGTATTTCTGTGTCTGCTTTTTGGATTACAAGTGCTACTCTTACCCAAACAGCACTACATCATTTATATATTGCAAGCACAAGCCATTTTAATACCGATGCAACACACATACAAACTAGTCAACATACATTTAGTACCACTTGAAACAAGGCCCTTAACATCATAGCTTTTTTTTTTTTTTCTTTCAAAAAAATAGCAAACTTTAAATGGTCATAGAAACATTTTGATTCAAGGGAACATTTACAATATGAAATTTCTGAATTGATTTTTGGGGTTTTTTTCAGTTATTTTATAAAAATAAAAAAAAAATTGAAAACTACTAAACAAAAGATTATAAACCTTAACAGATGTCAGTTAAATCTGCAATGTACCAAAATTAAGGAAAAAAGAAATAGGGATTTAATCAATACATTCTGTTTTCCATCTCACCCTCCCAAGATCAAGTTAACCACTTTGCTGCACAGAAATCTGGGACTGGATCTTTACTTATGAACTGCCCTCGATTTTGAGATTTTTGTGATTGTAAAAACTCATCAAAAAAAAAAATCTACTAAGCTGTATCAACAAATCACAGAAAACAAATGGCAACACTTCAGGATAGCACATACCTTTGCCAGATAGAAGTCCTCATTGCACCTCATTTAAAATTTCATTTTCCAAGATACATTAATTCTGAAACTTACTTCTGAATAGTTAGGGGTTTTTGGTGTTTGGTTGGTTTTTCTCTTTTCTTTCCCCCCCTGAGCAAACGCTTTGCTTTCCCAAATGGTCTACTGGTAATTATTCCTTAAGTAAACTTCCTTAGGGAAAAGCACATAATATCTAACCCTTTCCCCTCCCCTCCTGCCCCAATGTACTCAGATTCTTTCTACGGCCCAAAACCAGGTAATAAAGAATTGGAAAAATGCAACAAATCTCTTGGTGGGAGCCATCCTGGGAACTCAATATTGACAGATGACTGAAGATCAGTCAAAGATTCAAGTCAGTCAGGCAATTAGAGGCATGCTATTTACTTTAAAACACAATTATAAAGTCATCATTAGTGAACGAGATGAGCAATTTAAGGGCTCAGTCTTGTTAAGTTCCATGAGAAAACCTACCAGGAACAACAAATTAGGGTCAATAGACCTTCTTTTTTTATAGCACAGAAACAGTGGGATCTGAGCATCTCACAGCTGAAGCAGAATTAACTTTGGTAAAATCTAGAGACAAACTGCTTTGAACGTGATGTGGACGCACGATAGGTTTGACCCTCCCCACAGCACATGATCAAGCAGCTGCGATTTTGGGGCATCCATGAAGCACAGACCAGATCTGCTTTGAGTCAAGTACATGGCAAGCAAAAGTGTGCAATTTTACATACACTGGCACAAGTGAAGCTTCCTCTGTTTGTGGATTTAAAAACAGAAAAAGCTGATAAATACAGAATAGAGTCCACATTAAATGCAATTTTCTTTTTTTTTTTCCTGGCAGGAAATCTAACCCAACAAAGCCAATACAGAGAGCACCAGCCGGGGATGAGAAACTCCCAAGCTTGCTTGCTGACCTTTTCACAATTCAGGCTTCCCAAACACGCTCAAACGCCATAAAATCGCCAGAGAAGTTTAAATTTATATTTCAGGGACAATTCCTAGGCTTGGTCCTAGGTTAGTCTTATCTGTAATCCCTGATGATGATTAGACAGTAGTTACTCCAGCAGGTATTTCAGTTGTGCTTAAAGGAGGGGAAAAACGTAAAAGAGCTAAAGCAGCCTGGTACAACGGCACATCCAAAAGAAGAGGGGGGAAAAAAAACAAAACAAAAAACCACCACTAAAATCTATGCACTCCTAAGAACCACGTAGAAATGAATATGCCTGTGAATACAGATTTATAATGCAAATCCAAGGCTCTTCAGAACAACACAGGTAGGTTGGTTGGCTGAAGAGTAGCCACAGGTAGCTTTAAGATGCATCTGTTGAGGCAGTACCTGCACAAATTCAAAGCGATTACTCTTTCGAGGCTATTTAGATGGAAGGAAGGGAGCAGCCAGCCTTCACCTCGTGCTCCGGGTCCACTTTCTCCCCAGACTGTCTCTCGCCAACCTCTCGCACCTCCCAATTCAGCAAACGCCCCTCTCCTTGCTCCAACCAAGTCCAAAGCCCCCCCTGATACGGAGGGCTGAAGCCAGAAGTTGGCTTGAGGGAACTGCCTACCAGTATTCCCCTTTTGGGGAGGGGGCCAAGGGACGAGTGCAGGGTGGGGATCTGCATGTGGCTGTGCCACCGCTCTGGCTGCACCCAGGGGCCCCTCGCAGGGAAGGCAGAAGGAAAACCAGGAGAATATTATTTAACTGTCTCCTTAACAAGTGCTTAATTAGCGGTTTTGCAAGAAAAAGTTTCCCCTCGCCTCCTTACCTCATTTCCATGAGGGATGGGGCAGCCGGCATAGCGCAGGTGGCGTTTCTCTTCTATATAGGCATGACAAGCGCCTAGCACAGGGCCCTTTCCTCGCTTAAACTTCCCGATGCTCCCTCGGGTTTGCAGACCTAGCCTAGGAAGCGCACAACGTTACTCTCGCCGTTTTACAAGGACATGCTCATGGAGAAGTGTGTTCAGCGAAACCCCTTCCTGGCCACAGCAACGCCAATAGTGTCTATGGATCCGTAATACCAGACGTAGTGAAATACTTTCTGAGAAGCAGCCATTTACCCTAGAACAAAGCCCTATACGCCACGCTTTTGGGGGAAGCTTTGTTAAATTATAACTGAGAACGGAACAAAATTTTGGGGATTTTACCCCCTTTGGTTATTAGTGAGCTTGTTCACTCACCATTGCTCAACAAGAACTGGCTTCCAGAAAGTCAGACCTTCAGCAATCCTCCCTGCCATCAATAAGCTCCATTAGTGTCTACGCCCAAAGATTAAGAATGAAATTGCAGGTAGAATACAATCCCAGCAAATTTGCTTCTGAGATGCCAACGTCCATAGCGTAAAGCCCAGTTATTTTTCAATTAAATAAAGACAAACAAACCCACACATAAACCTGTAACACTGCTCCGAAAGCAGCCCAGCGCGCTGTGCTTCAACAGGTAGTTATTTCTGTCAGCAGAGTGGTTAATTACAAAATGAGGAAGCTTGTTTGGGTTCGTTGTAAACAAAACGCAATGTGTTAACATGGTTTTCTACAGTTTCATTTCAGGTTATTTAAAGCACCTTTAGTCTGCGTGCACTTATTTCAAGGCCAAGGTTTTGCACATGACTGACACTGAATAGTCACAGTATGGACATACTCAAGCTTGGGCTTGGTTTTTGGTGTTTCGTTTTGTGGGGTGGGGTTTTTTGTCCCCCTATTTTGAAGTTCATCATCATCATAGCAGGGAATATTTTATTTTCACTGTTATGGTCTCATGTCACCTTATCTAAAAAATAAGTTAAAAAATATTCCAGTACATCATTTTTGCCTCAGATTCAAAATATATTTCAAGCACCTCCACGTCATTCTCAGTGAAAGCACAACATTTTTCAGCCAACAGCTAAAGTACGAAAACATTTTTCATTTGGAAACAACAGTATACAAAGTCGGCGAGCGAAGGGACAAGGTTATAGGGGGAGTCGCTGCTATCGAGTAACCCTGCAAAAAGCGAGTGTGCCAGATGTGTGATTCGCCTCGCCCTCTCCGATACCTTAAAACCTTGCATCAACACAAGCCACATCCACGCCTTCGGAAGACAGACGGAGCGACGAGCAGCCGTTCGAGATATCACAGTATGGCACCGCTAGTTCTCCAGCAAGAAACAGAACGATAAAAATACAGTTCATTCGGGAGCATTTTGGCTGCTTACTAGTAGGTTCACTTTAAAAATTAATTCATCTGCGGAGGAATACAGGAGGTAGCCTTGAACTGCATCTGCTTGCTAATGAGAGAGTATTACAAAACCACCTTTTGTAGTGATTTGGCCAAGCCATTACATTCATATTAACACTTCAGGCAAAGAAACAACACAGAAAAAGCAGCTGAAACACTAAATGAGATAAAACGGATTACGTGCCACACCAAGCGCGCACACACAAACACAAAAAGACCCTATCTGTTGGATTAAAACCATCTCAGAGGAATGCGTCTTTCCAGTCATTAACCCTCAGAAACAGGAGGCAAAACTCTCTATTTCACATCCTAATGCTAGATGGAGGGGCTGGAGTTTGGGTCTCTCCTGCCCTCGAGGGTTACAGAAGCAAAAGGCAATTACTGATGGAGAGGAGATTGATGGCTTTCTCATGTGGGCAATCAAGAGAGGCAACTCTGCTTCTTAGTTCAGAGCACTAAAACATCCAATGCGCTCAACCGTCCCGCACCCATGGAGGGACACAGAGCAAAACACTGTCACTTGGATCCCAAATCCCTGTTATTCCACTAGTTCTGCCACACAGACCGGTTCTTCTTCACGTGCCACAAGAATCAGATGCTGAAAGGAGCAAGGAAAACAAGCGGCAGCTACACTTTGACTACAGCTACAGGAGCTATGGTCCAGATTTTACGTTAATGCTATCAGCCACCTAGCAGTGATATCGAAGATCGGCATTTGGACATTGCACAGACAACATCGGTAGCTTAAAAACTGCCTTCGTATCCTTAAGGTGTGGGAGAAACATGCATAGAGGAGAGGAGGAAGAAATATTTTATAAACACAGACAAACCCTAAATATTTCCACTGTAATAAAGCAACTGTGCCCTTGGATTCACACCAGAACGCAAAGAGGAAAGCAGAACAATATTTAAAAACCAAAGTTCCTATCCCAATACTGTAAAATATGGCAGTGTTCCAAAAAAAAAAAAATGTAAGAACAACAAGGAACAGCATCCAGAGCATTTCAGTATTCGCTATACATAGCGCTATTTACAGTATTTTCAAACAGCTACAGCAGATGCAAAAAAGAAGTCTTACAGTAAAAAAGGAATTAAAAAAAATAAACCATAAATCAGTGCAATTACCTTCTACTTGAAGTTCTCCTTAGGAAAGACTGCATGTATGCATCAAGAAGCGTGTTACCAAATGGAATATAAAAATTAAAAAAAAACCCATGTACTGTCCTGCATTAGAAATTGAGAAAGCCACACTGGCAGGACAAATACACAAGAGGAGATGCTACTGTAGGAGAAGAGTATTAAAAAAAAAAAATAGGGAAAAAGTGTGATTTTTATTACACTGGTATCGAGTGTGAAAAATACTGAGTGAGAACTTTTTTACATTCTTTTATTTAATGTGTAAAAGATCTCCTAAAAAAAGAGAGTCCCTTATGGGATATCTATGCCAGCAGGGATGCTCACTGGACTACATCAAGAGGCTGGTGTGGCCACCTACACCTCCAAAGGTCCCAGTCCTGCATTTCTAGTACTTGTCATTTCGAATAAGCGTGACTTGCAGAACCAACCTGTCCTCACCTCAAAACATCAACATTCTTCCTGAAAAAGAAACAATCAGCATGGACACTAAAAAGCCTAAAGCAATCCACTCAATTTGGTGGTGGTGGTGGGATGTTAACGCAGACCTTCCTCCTATCCTGGCTCTCAGTTAAATTTTAGAGATTCATTGGCATGAGAACGATTGGGGTTTCTACAGGCAAGATGCACATGAGCACTGTATTTGAGGAATCTACTCCTGCAGTAAAGAAAACAGTATTGGCGGCAATGCCCAAAGCCCTTCAGAGCAGAGTCTTCTATTGAACGGGAAGCTTTTGTGCATGGACACGGAAGAGTTTACATAAAAGCTTCAGGAGCATCTTAACTCAGTCAGAAACTTCAACCTTTTCAGAAAGTAACCTGGGCATGCAGAAACCTAAAACGCCCACACGTACCCTCCAAAAGTTTAAGTTTAAAATCCATGTGGAAATATTCTCTCTCATCTTTGCTATAAAAACGATCTACTAACATCTGAACACAACTTACATTAAAAATGGACAAAGGCTGCAGGATTTACTGATAGAGTCAGAATTAAAGCTAAACCTTCGCAACCTTTTTGCTTTTACAATCAGGGAGCATTGCCTGGAGGCTTGGATGAAGATCAAAAATATTTATTACACATTTCTTGTTTCAAGCATCAAAGTTTCCTGTAAATTTTCCATGCTGGCTCCAGCAGATTAAGACACACCACCTTTTCCTAACAATTCACCCAGGACCTGACAGATCTAGAAACAAGGAAATTAAGATGCCAAAGCTTCTGCAACACGGAAGATCATTGATTGTAATTCAGCAAACCAAAATAAAAACATGTGATCTCACTCCGTACATCAGTGCATATATACAAACAAAAAGTGTTAAGATTGCATAGGGCTACCTTGAATGCCAAACTCATATAAGGCAGAGACAAAGCCACCTACTTCCAACACTTCACAACAGGACATCTGCTCTTAAGGATTGACTCGACTGTTTCCTGGGTGCTTGAAGAGGTGGAATGGACATGTTATAATATTCAGCCACTGGAGCAGAACTTTCCAAAACTAAGCAAACCTAATTATTGCATTATATCTCCTACATATGAAAACAAACAAACAAAAATACTATTTTTCACCTCCCAACAGGAGCATTTCACGCTTGCTGCTGCTGGTTTTTGGGGCTTGCTCCAGAGCCACGTGCTTCGGAGGAGCTCTCAGGAGGTGGCTGGTCCAGCCCCCTGCCCAAAGCCAGTGAGCCAAGACTGCGCGAGAACCTGTCCAGCCAAGTTTGATCCTCTCCGAGGACAGAGGTTCTACAACCTGCTTCAGTCTTTGAATATTTTTGTTTCAATAGTGTTACCATTTCCGTAAAAAAAAAACTCAGAGAAAACTAACGCCTAGTGGGCAACTCATTAATATCTGCTAATCTCTCAAGCATGCTCTTAAAACAAAAGAAACACTGCAGTAGTGGCAGTGGTCAGTTTGTCCATCACACCGCTCATGCCTGCGATGGGAATAATATATTTTTGTCACTCGGGTGCAATTACTATCAGTTGTCAGACTGCTGAGCACCAGGATCGCCGGCACCAAGGGCTGAATTCAAGCAATAGGTGATTGGCAGGAACTATATATATATACTATATAATAACGGAGAGTGAAAGGAATGTAAGGGATGAGGTCGTGCCCAGCACGCTTTTGCAACAGGAGTCATGCGACTCTTTTGCATGGGCTGAGGAAAAAAAAAAAAAAACCAAAACAAAAAACAAAAAAACCCACACAAACAAAAAAACCCCAAAACCAAAACCCAACTGGCAGAGGGTAACGCACATTTGGTTATTGCTGACCTGAGCTGCATAGTGACTTAGTGGTTATAACTGTCAATCTCAGCTGCGACTTCAACAGCAAGAACGTGTGAGAGAGAGACATCTTGAGCTTTGTGTTTACCTGAGATATTGCTGTTCTTACAAGACACGTGGGAGGTAAGAAAAAAAAGAAATAAAAGAAGGGGTTTAGGTGTTCATGGTGGGTTTTTTTTGACAGAAGACATTTTCGAATACATAATTTATATTAAAAACATTCCCCAAAAGATAGCTGCTGGACTTATAGCTGTACTTTTCAAAATAATATACTTCATCAGTATTTTTTTTAGAAAAATGCTTTAAATTATTCACTAATTCACCTCTTGGGGGGGGGGGCTGGGAAGGGAGGGAGAAATCAAGCCATAAAGAATTAGCAGTATTAGAGGCTTAAAAAGATCTGTAAAAGGTAAAAATGTCCCTAGCCTGAAATGCATATAACCTTCCCAAGTTCTTCATACTCAGGGAAAGCAAGCTACACAAAATTTCCGTTTATTCCAAGAGGACACACAGACAACTGCTACTCTCGGATTAAGGGTCTGCCAAATACTCCTCTTCTGCAAAAAGGAGCTGCAGCGACTCTTCCAGCCCAAAGAACACATCCCAAATAGGATGCAGTGAAGTCCCACAGTCTGCTTCAGAAAGATTTGAGGTCAAGACAAGATTCCGCCCTCCTCACCCCATCTGGCTGCCTGTATAAAGTATTTTATTCCAGATCTGCGCAGAGAGGGAAGAGGAAGATGAATTTCACATCCAAGTGGTCTCTGCATAATGAAGAGTGAATAAACTAAATGGCATCTTAAAACGGTTGAGCTTTTTCTTATTTGTTAAGAATAATTCATATAAGCAAAAATAATTCTTATATAAAACTGTCGAATTAAAACCTTCACTGAAATCTGTAACCTCTCAGGCAAACGCACAGAGAAGGGCAACATACCCACCACGGAAAGGTTTTGCAGTTCAGCGGTACGTTAGGGGAGGTATGTACAGCCTGGCTGGAACACAGACAGACAGGCACCGTGACCTGGAATTTGCTTTCTGTTATACCAGCATAATTTAAAGTGGGGATTTACATAACTATGACCAAGAAGAAAATCCGACCCAGCAGCCTAATCACCAAATTAGAATAATAATACAATTAATCTATTAATAGAGTTTACACTGTTATTTCACCTAAACAACACCAACAACCAACACACTGCTAGAGGGTGAAGATCTGAACTTGCACAAAGTTATGTACCTAAAACTCTTTATGCAGCAAAGGTTGGGCATTTTCTAGCTTATTCAACAGCGACGGGTTATAGTCTATCCGCTATATGGCACCGACTTCTGTATTGGTTAAAGCTACTCGCCCGTCTCAGTGGCTAGAGGTAAATGTATTCAAAACAGTGACTGAGCATCTGCTAAGAGAAAAAGGAAAAGGTGAAGCAGAATGAATCAGTGGAAGAGAATGAAATTGTAAAACCCTGCCTCGTAGCACGTTATTTCAGTTAGCCTATGAAAAATAAACAACGTCAAGTCAGCATAAACGAGTTTCCTGGGCTTTTTCCATTTTCTTCTAAACCTGCTTGTGGCATCATCATTAGTGCAATGGTTTACATGTGTATTCTGTATTTTTTCTGAACCCAGTGTGCAAACTAACAGAAGCGTTTGTCTAATAATTAACAGTTTTAATTAATGCTTCTCCTAAGAGAACGGCAAAACTCTCACATTTACTATTGACCTTATGCATAATGAAGAGAGTTTCACCTCCCTTCGTAAGTAAACTTCAGTTTCCTAAGATTTATCTTTACTGCATAGATTCTCTGACTTTTGTCTAAATTACAGTGAGCCACTCTCCTCTATCAGAGCTCCTGCTTCACCAATATTCAACATATAAATAAAATACAATTGTTTTGTGCTTGAATGAATGTAGAATGTCGGTCTGGTGTGCGTCTCTGAACTGCGCAGGTAAAACCTGCGATGTTGTGTGCACGCTTAAAAAGCCTTTCTACAAGTTACAAGCTATACACTATACACTGTATGTATCTCTGACTCTCACATCCAAGTCAATTGCATATTTTTGCATTTGAATAGTAATGTCCCCACGATAAGGTTTTAATTTCTAAATCCAAAGCATTCTTGATATGTTAACAGAAGTATAATGAGCACTCCTTAGTAAATAAAAATAAATAATAGCATCTAGTCTATCACATTAATACTGTGAAACATATATAAAATTTACATTAACTCAAACAACAGTGAAAAAGGATTGTACTGTATTTATCACCACAGACCCGTATTCTTTAGAGACTTTGGAAAGTAAGTGTCACAGTCCTGTATGACAAATTCTAAAGTTAGCTGTCAGTATGATTTTAAAAAAAATTCTTTACAAATTTTTTTTTTTTTTTTTTAAATGGCACATTTTCTTTTGCCAATCTAACTGGACCTATTAAAAGCTTAGGTACAAGTTCATTCTTTTTTAAATTTTTTCTTTAGCCTATGAAAAACATTTTCAAATGCAGCACAATAAAAAACATTCAAGAACAAGCTTCAGAAAATACATTTGCCCTTAGACACACAGAGAATAATCTTTGTAAGACAGTTGAAAACCAGATTTTTGTCACTCTTTTTCTTTGAAAATAAAAATTTTGTAAATGCATCTATAATAATCAAGGCTTCATAAATAGTCAAAAAATGGTTTGCTTTCCTTTGTATTAAAAGCTAATTCACAGCATTTTAGCCCACCAAACTTTAGTATGAATTAGATCTTTCCAAATTATTAAAAGCAATTCAATGAATAGCAAACTGAATGAGGAGTTCTGTGGGTTGGGTTGTTTTGTTTTTTGTTGGTTTTTTTTTTTTTTTTTCCCCCTAAGCCCTGAGATCACAGCTCTTGATTTAACGATAAAATATGGGTCTGTTTAATACCAAGCAGCTTAGAGATTTTTGGCAAACCACATTTCCAACAATAGCGGGGTTTGGTACAAGAATGCAGTTCATAATCAAGTCTGAAATTCTGGACGGAAGGCTTTCTTGCAAATGGGAAAAAAAGAAATTAAGATGCATCACTCATTGCTGGCTGTCACTGTAGCTTGGGCAACTGTTGGTCTAAGTGCAGCTGGTCTCATGTGAATCCAACTCTGTATTGTACTGAGTCGCTAAACATTAAAACATGTCAAGCAAAGTACATAGTGCGCAACGTGTCCTGATGAACTTGAACTGCTTTAGCAAGTGCTTGATGATCTCTGCCATTACTCTGCCCGGAAGTGTGGCTTCCTTCAGCACTGAAAGAGAAGGGAGGTGGAGAAAAAAAAAAAAAG
>NW_009258757.1:41657-65786 GCF_000687185.1 Egretta garzetta
TAACTGCCCTAAGGTTCATTTATTGGCTGGCCCAGGTAGTCGGTTGTTTGGTGGGGTGGGTGTTTTGTTTTGGTTTTTTTTTTTTTTCTTTTTTTAAATGGCACATTTTCTTTTGCCAATCTAACTGGACCTATTAAAAGCTTAGGTACAAGTTCATTCTTTTTTAAATTTTTTCTTTAGCCTATGAAAAACATTTTCAAATGCAGCACAATAAAAAACATTCAAGAACAAGCTTCAGAAAATACATTTGCCCTTAGACACACAGAGAATAATCTTTGTAAGACAGTTGAAAACCAGATTTTTGTCACTCTTTTTCTTTGAAAATAAAAATTTTGTAAATGCATCTATAATAATCAAGGCTTCATAAATAGTCAAAAAATGGTTTGCTTTCCTTTGTATTAAAAGCTAATTCACAGCATTTTAGCCCACCAAACTTTAGTATGAATTAGATCTTTCCAAATTATTAAAAGCAATTCAATGAATAGCAAACTGAATGAGGAGTTCTGTGGGTTGGGTTGTTTTGTTTTTTGTTGGTTTTTTTTTTTTTCCCCTAAGCCCTGAGATCACAGCTCTTGATTTAACGATAAAATATGGGTCTGTTTAATACCAAGCAGCTTAGAGATTTTTGGCAAACCACATTTCCAACAATAGCGGGGTTTGGTACAAGAATGCAGTTCATAATCAAGTCTGAAATTCTGGACGGAAGGCTTTCTTGCAAATGGGAAAAAAAGAAATTAAGATGCATCACTCATTGCTGGCTGTCACTGTAGCTTGGGCAACTGTTGGTCTAAGTGCAGCTGGTCTCATGTGAATCCAACTCTGTATTGTACTGAGTCGCTAAACATTAAAACATGTCAAGCAAAGTACATAGTGCGCAACGTGTCCTGATGAACTTGAACTGCTTTAGCAAGTGCTTGATGATCTCTGCCATTACTCTGCCCGGAAGTGTGGCTTCCTTCAGCACTGAAAGAGAAGGGAGGTGGAGAAAAAAAAAAAAGAGGGGGTTGGGTGTGGGGGGAGAGAAACCCTATTTAATCTGCCTCTCCTTGCATACACTGTTTTTAAATCATTCCCTTCTTCTGAACGGAACAGTCAAAGTGAATTACCCTTACAACACCACTGAAGCTCAGAAGCATACAGCAACACCTACTGTTTTCCACAATGTAATTCAGTGGTAAGGCCAAATTTACCCTCAGTCTGCTAACTAAGGATACTATTGACCCCAGAATTAACAAGCCCACTTCCTTCCTGCTTCCTTTCCAATTCTGTAATAATTCAAAACGATGCAACTCACCTATCGTGTTCTTTATCCACCAGATGATACCTGGCTCTGAAGGCAACCAGGTGCGCGTAATATGCTGGTGCGGGGATGGAAACAGAACGAGTGCAGCGTACGTACGTATGACACAGCTGGTAAGTAAGAATCTGCAGTTCATCTGAAGAGAAACGATTGTCATCCCAGAGGACGTGGTAATGAGAAGGTCTGCTTGTTCCCTGAAGGCAGATCATACAGGACGTCAGCATTTCAAAAACATTTCTTTAAATTTCCACCTCTGCAGGTGAACTGCAGTATAACCGGCCGCTCCCTCAAAAATCACATGCGAGCAATTCTACATACTTCAGCAAATTTGTCCTTTAGAAAGGCAAACAACCTCCCACCTCGCTCCCCACGTAACTAACCCCTTAGCATTATTGGATAGGATTGCATTTTCTAGAATTTCATCCCTTTTACTGAAATTAAATCATCTTACTGAAATGCACTTTCATCTTGTGAAACTTAGATCTGACAAAAAGCCATCGTATAAAGTAGCTTTAGGCAAAACATTAATAGCTGACAGCAATCTAACTTGTGCTCCTACTGAATACGCTTTTTTAGAAAATATCAAATGCTGGCTTTCAGTACTATTGTGGATTAAAAGTTTCTGACTGGGAAGAAGTAGTCACAAGAAAATGTGAAACTACAATGGTGCTATCTAACTGTATTAGTTGTTTCCTAGGAACTGGATGCACCTTTCAAGAGAATTTAATGCAAGAGACAGCTCTGTAAAATAGTCCAGATACCTTTGCTGTCATTCAAAGCGTCACACAGGCAAGAGAAAAGCACAATAAACTAAATGCACAGGGTGTGCTGTGTATCTATTGAGTTTTGTTATTTCTTTCAGATTTTAACAATGACAGAAGAGTGCTTTTGATGGCACAGATGAAAAGCCGAAATACACAGACAGAAGCTGTATCATTTGTCTCCCGCACGAAGAACGTGGGAAATACCAACAGCCAGCGTTACCTCTGAAAGTTACCATCGCACACAAAATGTTGTACCTGAATACCAGCATGACTACACAGGTAAAAGTCAAACTCTGATGGATGGGTGATTTTTGTGTCCACTGTGGTACCCGCTGGAATGTTTCCGCTTTTTCCAACCTGTAGGAACAGAAAATGCAAATATAATATGGCACACACAAAGTTTTTTCTTTTCAGCTGTATAGTAAGGAAAAAACACAAGGAAAAACAATAATCTGTAAAAAGCAAAAAGTCAAGAGAGAATGAGCAAAACTAAACTGTTGTTCAACTGAAAGTCTGGAGTGTCTCCACTATGAAGGCAAAACAAGACAAGCTGCAAAACCTTCTTAGAAGTTACCTAAAAAGATTAGCTTTTCTGATTAACGTAAAAAGAATTTCCTGCAACTGATTTGTCAAATTCTTTTCACCTTCCCATTCCAGGCCAGGTTATTCTTCTGTAATTTCTCTTGTTTATACCTGAAAGAGGACAATCCATAGTTGCAAGACAGGCCTCTTCCTCCCTCAAAACCACTTTACTTCAAAGCAGAGCTTAAAGTAGTTTTTACTTGAAAACAATTTAACAACTGTAATCATAGCATGTTATCAATATAAAATCATAGAATCGTCTAGGTTGGAAAAGACCTTTGAGATCAGGGAGATAATTCGAGATAGCCAGCATGGCTTCACCAAGGGCAAGTCCTGCCTGACGAACCTAGTGGCTTTCTATGATGGTGTGACGTCAACGGTGGACAGAGGGAAACCAATGGATGTCATCTATCTGGACTTCTGCAAGGCCTTTGACACCGTCCCCCACAACATCCTTCTCTCTAAATTGGAGAGCTATGGATTTGATGGGTGGACTGTTCGGTGGATAAGGAACTGGCTGGATGGTCGCGTCCAGAGGGTAGTGGTCAATGGCTCAATGTCCGGATGGAGACCGGTGACGAGTGGTGTCCAGGGCGATCAGGTCTCCCCTCAGCCTCCTCTTCTCCAGACTAAACAACCCCAGTTCCCTCAGCCACTCCTCATATGACTTGTGCTCCAGACCCCTCACCAGCTTTGTGGCTCTCCTCTGGACATGTTCCAGCAACGCAACGTCTTTCTTGTAGTGAGGGGCCCAAAACTGAACACAGTATTCGAGGTGCCGCCTCACCAGCGCCCAGGACAGGGGCACGATCACTGCCCTGCTCCTGCTGGCCACACTATTCCTGACACAAACCAGGACTCTGTTGGCCTTCTTGGCCACCTGGGCACACTGCTGGCTCATATTCAGCCGGCTGTCAACCAGTACCCCCAGGTATTTTTCCGCCAGGCAGCTTTCCAGCCACTCTCCCCCAAGTCTGTAGCATTGCATGGGGTTGTTGTGAGCAAAGGGCAGGACCTGGCACTTGGCCTTGTTGAACAGTTGGCCTCGGCCCATCGATCCAGCCTGTCAGGTCCCTCTGTAGAGCCCTCCTCCCCTCAAGTAGCCAACTGGATTTAACTCCATTCACTCCATTAACTTCATACAAAACCACCTTCGTGTCAGCTTTAGAAGTTACTAATTACTGCCTTGAGGCCTAGTGGGCTTCAAATGCTCACAGAGAAGCCTGACAGAAGGGAAAAGAACATGAAAAACCCTGTCTCTGAACAGAGGCTTGCTATCAGGAACTCTCCATTTACAGCAATGACTCCATCCGAGACGTGGGGAGTCTCCTCTCTGCCCCGAAAGGCGGAATCAAGTATTTCTACATGTACTTCACACAGATGCAATAACAGCTATCAAACACTCATGAAACAATTTGAGATGTTCGGTACTACAAAAAATGGGTTGTGACACTTGATAGGCCCAAACCGAACTCCACCTGTTTAAGACATTAGACACCTACGATACCTTAAAGGTAGCATGAGTGGAAAAGAAAGCATTCTCAAAGTACAGGTTTAACCTTACCTAACAATTTCAGTGTCTACATCTCAGCTGGTAACCCAAGAGTCATTCTATAGTCAATGGCAACCAATGCAGTGACCTCACTAGCACTAGAATCAAAAGAAATGTGCCTTAAAGTGTGTTGGGAATACTAAACAGATCTCCATTTACCACAGAGTGCCTGAGGTAACTGTTCCAGATGTAGTCATCAACACTATAAACCAACACTACTCAGATCAATCTCAACCCTTGAGGATCTTGAGACGGTAAAAAAAAAAAAAATTAAAAGAAACCCGAAAACTTTAATGAACTTGAAAAAGGATAAACAGACTTGTTGAAAGGCACATCCTGCTTCATAAAAGCTTCTTGTCAGCTTATTATATGGGACAGAAAAGGAAGGTTTTCCTCTCCGAGTATAAAGATCTCACCCACTACGATATGTAGTTCTTCCACCAAGTCTCTTACTGCTTAAATAACCAGTAAGTGATAACTCGGCCGCCTTCTCAATACGTGCCGGTCACAATTAGGACATACCCGTTCTTTATTATCTGTACAGAAGAGTCTGGTGTGATGCCTTTTCTGCACAACTATAAATGTAATTCCAGGCTGGTAATCCTTTTCTAGTTTAATGCATGCTTCTCTGATAGCCAGCAATTCATGATGGAGAACCTGAATCATAAACATAAACACGTATCGTAAATATGAAAGATACCTATCTTACAGATTACTTTTATTTATCTACAGATTACTCTAACTTATCATGTTCCTTCTTGCACTGTCACTGAGGGTAATGAGATGTCAAAGCACGCAGGATCAAACCTTAATTTCTTCACTTAATGAGAACAAATTAGATCACCAGTTTCCTGAGCCAGGCGAGAGCTGGCTCCATATTTGTTCAGCTCCAAGCATGAGGCTTGGACTAATAAGCTGTGTGTCAAAAATCTTTTTAACTGCCAAATACAAATGAACATTTAATTAGGCTGTTGAATATACAACAGCCTAATTATTTTTCAGACTAGCACAAAGGATAAAATCCAGAATTGCTCAACTGCATGCTCTTTCCCAGCTCTGTGAACTCTTATGCAGGACTACAGTCATCAATAAAAACTGAGAGAGAAGTGCAATAAAACAAAAAGCAATGATTTGGGTTAATTATAAATTAAAAATTCAGCGAAAACCAGTAATAAATGGGGAAAAAAAAAAAAAACAACTATCAGAGGTTAATGCAAAGATTACATTATTAATTCAAGTTTACTGAGTGACCTTTAATCCCTTTCCCTTGGATTTTGAGAAGTTGACTAAATTCTGTATCTTTTAATTTATATATAAAAATACTGGAAAGGAAAGCGTATGTATCTTTAAAATATACAGAAAAATATTTCATCAAATATGGTACTTGTAAGCAAACAAAATAGAAGACAGTATTTGTTGAATTTTATCAGGAATGAATTAAAAGTGTCAGTGTGAAAATAGAGCGTTTATTAATCCTGGTTAAAAAAGTAGGAAAATTAGCTTACGCTTAGTTTTTCTTTACTGTCCCTGTTCTATGGGACATAGTTTGACCAATATATCTTGAACAGGTCACAGATGTTGAACGTAATGTGAGTGCTAAAAATATACTTTGTAATTTATAATTTTGCAAAGGGGAAAAATATTTTAAGAAGCTCATGAAAAATAGGAAAACACTTTCCCTGCTCTGCTTGGTTAGAATCCAACAGATTGGTTGAGGGAAGATTTGCTGAGAGTATACTTCCTTTTGTAACTCCAACTACATAAAACTACATTACTAACCAGAAAACTACATAATCAAAATATTAAAAAAAAAACAACAAACAAACAAACAAAAAAAACCAACAAAAAACCCACTAACCTGGAGAAACTGCCCCTCAGAAACGCCATCTCGGTAGAAGATTATACGAGTTGGTTTAAATCTGGTTGATTTGTAGAACTGAATAAGCAACTCCCTGACCATGGCAGCCAAATCTTGAATGATTTCTTGGCGGTGCTGCTGGACCCGAACAGTGGCACAGTAACGATTAGGATGAGCATCCATGCTTCCTACAACCTGTGGAAAAAATGCTTAGTATCAAACCAAACTTAAAAGCGCTTTAATTAAGATATTTCACAAAGATAACTGCACTCTCTTTTTAACAGTATCTTGTAAAATAAGGGGTTGACCTAGCAAAGATGTAGTCAAAATCATTACGTGCTTTGAGAGAGCTTTGAGTTTAGTCTACCCGTGGTAACATACCCTGCTGAAACAGAAAACTTATTTTAAATCTGTAAGACTAATTTCCAATTTGCACCTACACACAGTTAAAAAACCAAATACAGTTTGGAGCACTGATACCATGAAACCATTGATTTATAATTAGGACTGCAGCATAGGAATATGAGCTCCTGAAGACCAAGTGCTTTTCTGTGACACTGAGGATGAATCCATAAAACTGAAATGGTGAGGCACCACAGAAATATCGACACTGCTTGCCAAGGGAAAGGATTTTTTCTGTTTATGAAACATCAAAATTCTTATATTGTAGAAATGGCATTGAAATTAAAACTAAACCAACAAACAACTCCGAATTCCCTATGTCCAAAATCACAACTAAGCACATCTCCACCTGGTTTTCCCTGGACACACATGTGTAACCTTCTAAAACAGATATTTGTTTATTTAGCACCACAGGCCAAGATACTGTACATACTGTCACCAAAGATCTGCAGAGCCAGAGCAGCCATTACAGGTGTGACACAAAACAAGTCAAAGGCCCTTCCCTGTATTTAAGGAGCACATTTCCAAGAGATTACTGCACATTCTGTCTTGTCAGGAAGCTTGAATCCCCAAAAGCCACAGCTTAGCCACCCTAGTTCCCCATCAGTAATGGGGATTCCGTTAAATTCTTAACATTTTTAACTGCTGAAAAAAACAGATTTAAACATGCACCAGCTTATTACAGGTTGCTGATAAATATCAGCTAATAGAAAAGCTCCTCTGTGTATTAGCAGCTCAGGCATTTTACAAGTGAATACACACATTTAAGTAATTGATATCGGAGCAATCTCTCCAAAGTTTCATTAGATTCCTGCAGAAAAATAATTTATAATGCTGTAATTAGGCAATCAGAAGGAATGGACCACAAGAATTGAAAGTAATAAAATGCATTAGAGCTGAGCAGCAGGAGAGAGCAGGGGTTAAAGATCATTACAGGATTTACTCACTGCAGCAATGGAAGGCTTTTTTCCATCTCCAGCTGGCGGATGAGTTACATCTGCACCCAGGAATATGACAGGCTGTTGAAATACTGGTGGTCTGATAAAGAGAAAGGAAATTTGTAAAAGCAGCAAGGCTTACACCTAATCAAGCGCATTGTAACTCAAGTAAATAGCAATCTCTACCCTTGCAGTGAATCAGTCAACAATTTGCACTTGATCAGAGTTGGTCACTTGTAATTAGAAGTCCTAATTAGGGTTCTCCTACTAAATAGCTATGCTTTAAAAATATGCCTAAGTAATTGTTACTTTCCACTAAAAATGAGTTAAAATACTCCTTTTTTTTAAAAAAAAAAAAAAAAAACTTGGAGAACTGCAGCCTTTATTAATTAGACCATAGAAAAGAATAAAAGTTGATTCCTTAGCATCAAATAGCATTGAGAAAATTAAAAGGACTGTGCACATATACAGATGCTCTGATTTTGTTTCTGAACAAAACCCTAGCATTGGTAAGTACAAAAATTGTGGATATCATAGATATTATTTTAAAAGTAGATTTTTTTTTTAAAAACTGTATTTCAAAGTTTTAAACAAACCCTTAAGTTAAGATATTAATCCACTGCATCAACAGTAGAACACCAAAACACTTCATTAAAAGTTTTAAGCTTTAAGTCTGCTCCTTAACAAAACAATTTTAAACAGGAAATCTTAGGCTACCAAAATTTTTTTCATGTGTCTGTGGGTGTGTGGGGGAATGGTTATGTAGATAGACTCAGCTGTTTTCAGACCTTCTCTAAAAAGGAATTTGAAGGTAATTATAACAATGTAACTTACAATGCAATTATACAAATAAAAAGCTGTTCTATTCCCATCCCCTCAACCAACAGAAAATAATAGAGTTCTGTTTTAAATACCACAAACCTGCACTTTTCCAGAACGCCTAGGTGTTGTGCGTAATTGTGCCCTTTTTTCCCCCCCATTTACTCAACTCCATTTCCATGAATGCATAGTTTATTGGTATAATGAGGAGAATTCAACTTTCTGGCCATATTATTGTCAACGCATGCCACTTAACAGAGACCTTATGTTTATGAATCCAGCATAAAACTACTCTGAGGATGTGTGTGTTTCTGTTTTGCTATCACAGCAGTATCTTTAACTCCTTTTTGAAAAACAAAAACAAGAGCCAACAAAAAAACCCACTCTACATTTTTGAAATGCATGCTCTATAATACGATGATTTTTAGTTGCTTTAATAGGAATCTCCAAAAAGCACACTACCCAGGCTGATTCTGTTCAATCAACAGAATGTAACAAAATAAATAAATAAATAAAAATATATATCCCTTCTGATAACATGCTCTTTTCCCCCCCCCCTCCTTAAGTACTTGTTGCTGGATTATTTTGCAGCAGCTGCCTTCTGCCTAGCCTAAATACGTCATAGTAAAGATTTGCTTATCTGTGCAAAACAGAATGTTGACTTCTGTGGAACAGGCTCCCAAGAATGATGTAGCAGGTTATTCCCTGAGCTCTCTCTATAACTTGAAATGCAATGATTGTAAAAGTGCCATCTTTGTATGGATGTAGAAACCTAGCTGTCCATTTTGATTAAAGTAACTTTATAAATCTGAATGCCAGCCTTCACTATCCTACACAGGTAAGACAAAACAAGCTATATTTTTGTTCATTCTTCCATTAGAATTTCTTGTCACTGATTTTTTTTAATAAAACTGATGAGAAGTTTCAATTTAAGAACATTTGTTTTAAGATGATGCACAAAGCAAATTTAGTCTTTAACAGCAAGGTCCCTCCTTTTTTAGAAATAAGATATTTCACTCCCACTCATCTAGGCACAGGACTTCAGTGACATGTCAGATACGGAATTCAATCGTATCAAAGCAACTTCACAGAACACAGTCACAGTATAACTTAAATCTTACCAGTGTAATACTAATAAGAAATTGCAAGGTAAACTGGACCTGGAAACCAATGAAGAGTTTTCTGTTCCCAGCTTTTGGCTTTCTAAAGGTCTATGTAAGTTAAGACATACAACAAAATGACGAATCTTGACCACAATGAAACTGTAAAGGAAAAGGCACTACTATTCAAGATGGGCTCTGTTTGTTTCTGAAAACTCAAGGCAACTAAAATATTACAAATTTTTCATCCAAACAATAGTTGTATACATCAACAGTCAGATTGCAATAACTATATTTTTATTAGAAAATTTCAGCTGGAACAAGCGTTTCTCTCCAGTCTTCGTAACCTAACTTTGGCAGGCCTATTCATTAGAAGCCAAAAGATAGTTTGACTGAAGGGTCACTTAAACCAAAGCGCTATGACTACAGATAAAAGCACCCAGTGATCTTAATACGATGCATGTTCTCTTTACAACACAGTAACCTCTTCACAACACGGTATCCTCTTCCTCTTTGAAAAATGGCTTACCTTCCCTGTGGCAGTAAAATATTATTTACGCCTCCTAATTTGACATTTATTTTTAAGCAAAGGTTAGACAGAGTTTGCGGTGTTGTTCTTTGCACATTTTTCATCTGCACGCACTGCGTAGCCATTCCCAGCACAGTGTCGCCAACACGCTTCACCTCCGCTGCAAAATAAAGTAAAACCAAAAAAATTTTGCATATTGCAAATCAAACAACGTAGGAGACATTAATTCAGTGACAATTAACTACACCTAGAGTTTTAGCAAAGTGGTTGTTTAAGCCACAAGGAACAAGGAGAAACTTAACCCCTAAACCCAGCCCCAGCTGACAGCACAGTAACTGGGTCCTAAATATAACTAAAGGCACTGTTGGTTTATTTTAACTAAGAATTTTTAAATTATACTAATTGTAATTTTAAAATTATAGAGTTTCAGCAGCAGCACGGAAAAACCTCTGGCTAATGAAGTAGGTAATGTGGATAATATTAGGATGATGAGCACTTGTCTCACTACTGAACACCAGACTCATAACGCAAACTTAGTAGTAACGTGCTGAGTAATATTCAGCCACCCAGTTCATTGGCTCATCACAGCAAGTTTATTACTTGCATAAAAAGCGGCCATAAACTGCATAAAAGCAAAGGACAGCCCACAAAAACTCCAGCAGAAACTCATTAAGAACTGTACTTTGCAAAAGGTTAAAGCAAATCCTATTGTTAACAACAAAACTGAGACTTAAAGGCTTTGAGAGCGTCATACTCTTACACTCAAGAAAAGAAGAAATTTAGGCTCCAAGATAAGCTCGGAGAAGATGCATACCCCCTTTGGCAACAGGAGAGGGAAGAGAGGCTTTTTGAGGAGCAGGGTGAGAAGAGGAGAAAAGACAAGACTGTGGGTATAGAAGTGCAAGAGTCTGGAAGAGCGCAGGGAGAAATAAAGAGAGAAGATTAGAGGGGGCAGAAAGAACTATAATTAAAGATAATGACAAGGAAAGCAGATGAGAGTGGTACCACATCCTTTCAGTGGTTAAGTAAAGAGTCCCCTTTTAATGCCAAGCAGGAAAAGTGAAAATGTCGTTTTGCACTGAATTTCTATTGAACAAATTAGAGACGAGCCACGTCCTTTGCAAGGCTGAATTCGGGGGGGGCAAAAAAGGTACGATTTCGTTAAGGTTCCTTTTTTAATCTTTTTGTCTTACATGAGATAATCGTGGGAAAAGAAAGTTAGGAAATTATTTTCTGCTATATTAAATTGGTGAGGGATGGGATAAAACAAATCTGCAGCTGCTTGGCAGATCTCAGCCATTAGAGAAGAGAGATTTCATGAAGCTATGGGAGAAAAATAGTGAATGCTGCTGCAATTAGGCAAGGTAAAGGAAAAAAGGAGGAAGGCAGGAGAGGAAAACGAGCAGTCCTGCCTGTAGGAAGAGCTAGTTAAAAGCAATATGCACAGTTTATCTAAAATGTGTTAAAACCTACATGTATGTGCTATGTAAAATGCATTAATTGTCAATCTGTTCCCAAAAAACAGTTTTAAGTTGCTGAGTTTCCACCTTCCATGCATCCGTGTCCTCGCAACCCAAGAGTTAAAAAACTGAAAGAATAGGGATTGGTAGAAATCATCTCCTTCACTCAATGTTTTTTGCCAAAGGGTGATGGTGTAAGCAGAGATGGTCTAAAAGCTACACGATTCACGAGATCATTACTCTTCAATCACTTGGAATAGCACACAAATTATAGTAAGTATATTTTAATCCACTGCATATCAATTTCATTAATTTCCACAAAAGCCCTGGTTTAGCTTTCTCACTCACAAACTGCATTTCAAACGCAACCAACAGGAAGAATGTGGAAAAGCAAATTAAAAGCATAGACAAAAATAATGAAAATAATTACGGTCTTAATATAAAACATCATGCAGCACAAGAAAAAGAATAAAATTAATTTATAGCCCATTCCCTACATGGAATTTATACAGTTAACCCAGAATTAAACTTCTCTCACTCAGACACTTCACAAAAAAAATACATGAAATTGTGACCCAAACACACACGCTTATGATTTGCACTTACTGACCATAGACTGGTGTTTTTCCTGGCAAAATTACTACAACAAGCTGCAGCCCAGTGTAAGTGTTTTTGAGATGTCTGAACATGGGCTCCACACTGTCAGCTCCCTGTGCATATTTACAGTAAAGGACCTAAAGGATGTAGATAAATACATTAGGTTCTCAGGTAGCAAAATCCATCTTATTTTTAATGGAACGATCCTGTTAACCTTGAAGAGTTGTGCTGTCCAGAAACCTGGGAATTTACCCCAAGAGCATCTTTAATTGACTGTGCAGTTTTAATTGACTGTGTTTAGTCACTGAAGGAAAGACAGGGGAAGATGAGGAAATACACGGTATAAATAACATTACTATAAACTTAATTGCCAAAGCAAATTCCATCTTATTTGATCTTTATACAGGAGTTACTGTATAAGCTACTTTTTGCAAAAACCACTGCAACGATGCTGTTTTGGATAGCCTGCTCTACCATACTTCCATGTGGTACTACCACTGCAGAAATGGCTGGAGTTCCTTCTTTTTCTTGGTGAGGAAAACAACCAACAGAAGTTAACAGCAATTGTGTCTCAGCGAATTGATCTAATATCAACAATACTGCACAAGAAAACCTTGCTAGATATCAGAAGAAAGCTGTCCTCTGAAGGTGAAGACAAGCCTTCTCCAAAGATGGTGTAGATATGAGTCACCCTTTGATGGAACTGGTCAGAAAAAGACAACCTAATTTTGTCAGAGGCTTTTTATCAGTGAAGACTGCTTCAGGCCCCCTGCTAGCAGCTTGCCTCCTTTCTCCTGGCTCTTGTTGACGTGGTAGTGTTTGGCTATCTTTCCTTTTGAAGGGACACCAAGAAGACACCGTGCCTGTTGTAAGCAAGACAGTCAAAAGCACTTCAGTGTAGGAGTCTAAGGCTGTATAAAGTATATCCTGTCTGGAAAACATCTTCAAAGTCATGGCTTCTCCAGGTTAGATGCCTGCAGTCAATGGTGCATGAGTAGTCTCTAAGTCCCATCCCCATAAAACGAAGACAAGATGAGCAAGTAGTGACATGTCACAGTGCAAACCTGTAGAGCAGAGTACTTGGTGCCATGGGACCGACATCCACACTACATGTGCTTCTGGGATGTTTCGTCAGAGTGGCTGTGGTCTGGTGCAGTGGGCTGAACATCCATTAGTGGCTGAAGCACATTCTCTAGTCCAGTTTTATCAAAAAAAAAAAAAAAAAAAAAAAAAAAAAAAAAAAATCCACATTGTACACTCAAGACTCCTCCTTGATGCAGAACACGGCCTGGCAGTTGGTGACCATCAGGAGCATCACTTCAAATATTCATTCCTGATCCAAACTAAAACACTAGTGGCAGGTGCACTCAGAAATGTCCTTCTTCAGTGCTTGGTTTAATGACCAGCATAATAAACACGTGATTGCAGGCAGCAGTGCTTAACTAACATCAACGCTGACAAAACCCCTTTTATTATTTTGGAGCGGATGCCTCCATAGGCGTTTAAAAAGTTGCTCATCTTCACCAAAGGGTGTCAGATAATACAGCCTTACCCACTGAGAGGGTATGAAGATTTAGTTTCTTCCAAACCTATCGTTAACTTTCATGAATCATAAGCCTGTGAGCTTCATCCCTGCAGCTTGTGGCTTCTTGCAGAAAATAGGCGCATTAAGCATTTTCCCTGGCAAAACAGGCACTCACCACTATAAGCAGAAAGAGTCAGTGGCAGAGCATTCAAGTCTAAAACCACACAGGTTTTGAGCCTTTAGAAGTCCATCGGTAAGTATGGTGTTTAAGATGAAAGGTTCTTTACCTCTCAGGAACAGGGTGAGCAGGATGATTTTGAAGACTTTTAGGAATTTTGAAGGTGTTTACTCTGACATATCTACAGCAGCCAAGTTCCAACTTGCTCAACAAGATGTAGCAAGAGGCAACAAGATGCAATTGGATGCAGCCATATTCCTAGTATGAAGGAATGTCCTTTCACAGTAAGGACAAACCCCATCTAAGCCATCAAATAATTTTATCTTGGCTCATTATGTTGAAGACTTCTGCCTGTGTCTCAAACTTGACTAACTTCTCCCACACAATATGTCCACTAGAAGCAACAGTATGGAAGGGAAAATTCTCTGGCAGTTAAGTTCCTGCCATGTACCTGGAGAGAAGTCCCTAGCCTTACCTTTTACTTTTCTTCCCATTGTGTAAGATTCCCACTGTTTGCTCACCACTTCTTAGGGAAAAAATTCCCAAGCTATTTGGCAAATCATCTAAAGGAAGGGTGTTATGGCAATACTGTTGCTATGAACAATCACTGTCTTGCATTCACCTTACAAAGAGTAGCTGAGTCACCTGCTAGGGCAGCTATAAGAGCTGCACTTGCCCATGCATGAAGGGAAAGCAACTGCATGCAAAAGAAGGAATTACACAATCCATCTACACAGGTACGCATGCTTTCCCTGAGCCAAGAATGGTAGATGTCACTTTTAACAACAGCCTTTCAACAATCACGTTAAATCCAAACATAGAGAAACCACCTCTGAAAGTTTCATTCAAATGCTCAGAAGTCAACAAAACAACTGGTCTTACTCATCTTGCAAATACAGCAACTTGCATCTTACGGTAACTCTAGAGGGTAGAAAGCTTTAGACAAAAATTGGATTGTTTTTTAAAATTTTCCTTTTAAATGAGTTCTGCACGAATAAATCTATTCCCTATAACCAGGAAAAGAACCTAAGATGACACACATTAAATTTCTCTCCTGAGACTCTTGACAAATACTTAGTGATAAACACCATCACTGTATCATTTCAGTCATCTTAAACTCTGCCCTAGCATAAATTATAAATTATATTATAATTAAACATCATTATCATATAATATCATTAAACATCATTTCGGTCATCTTAAACGTTACCCTAGCATAAATTATAAACTCTGCCATACAGTATAAATTTTGCTTTTGGTAAGTCTGATTTGGAGGATTTCATGATGCTAGCATTGAAATCATATTGGCGTCATTCAAAACAAAGAGAGAGAACTTCAAAAGCACTTTAAAGATGTATTGCCGTACTTTAAACAATTTAACAAGATATATATTCTAAATAAATAAGTGAAACGATGCTATCTCCATACATAATAAACAACAAAATCACCATTATATGAAACACACTTACTTAAGATGAACTTCAGTGCATTGGCGCTGGGGAGCAAAGCATGCAATTGCCCAAACCTTTATTTCAATTCCAGTGTGAAACTGTTTGTTCCTCATGTCCCAGACTCCTTGAACTGGTGTAGCAATCGCTTTATTCTGGAAGTGGAAGCAAAAAAAAACAAACACAAAAACAAACTAAAATCAAAACGCTAATGCAAAAATTGATTCATGCTAACAAAAATCCGTTATGCTTCTGCCTCCCTCCAACTAGCGGGCTATTTATATTCGCAGGTCTTTCTACCATTCAAACATCTATCCTATCTTATGAAGATCATTCTGTCATTGTACTAAGACAACTTGCTAACCTGGTGAAAAATAAAGCTCATAAAAATAAAACTCATATTGTTCATTTTTATTGTTGATGGTTTCCTTTGGTTAAATAAATCAGCAGGAGACAGAAATTACACGTGGATAGTAAGTCAGATTCCTGCTTGGCATGTAATGTTAACAAGAACGTACATTTCTACAGTGACTTTACAACCGCTCAGTGAACTTTCCAAGAGCAACTTAATTTAAGTACTATCAATATTTTACACATCACTAAGTAGAGGTAAGTAATGGTTCGATGTCACTCACACAACTCTAGAAAAAATGTGAACAAGCTAACAGAAGATGATCAGTTATTCAACTTTGACCTGTGCAACACTCTCCTTCCCATCAAGCAGCCATTACTGTGATGGATTATCAACAGGACAAGAAATATAATGAGATGACTAAAGTAATTCTGGTGATGTTAATTACCTTAATAAGTATTAGTGTCCCATAAATGTTTTAGGCAAGTTACGGTTATGTCTGCCTTCTCATCTAGCAGCAACAACTAAAATTTATGGGAATTTTTCAGGAGACACCCACAGATTTGATAATTCATTTTGCAAAGAGTTGTGTCCACTGAAGGCAGTACTTCCCTGACTCTGACTTTCCATCATTCATCTGCCATTGAGCTCTTGTTCCCCTGGCGCCAGCATAGTTCATGAAAGCACTCTCCCTAATCAGGCAAAGACACCTGGGTTACCTTAACCTGTCAGTGAAGAAAGGTTTGAGCCAATTTGCCCAATTTTGTCCAACGAGCTTTAGGTAGAAGATGCAAGATCCTCTCCCACTGCAGTTTTATGGAGGTAACAGTCTGATTTGTGCATAGGGACAGAACTACCTTCAGTTGGCAATGCATGATTGAGAAGAGGTTCATCAGAAGCCCTCACAAGTTATCCCAGCTATCCAAGCTTTTATCTTGCATAAAAACAAGACATGTTATATAATTGATAGAAAAATCCTGTTTCTCAAGCTGTTTTTGAAAAGACACCACAGTAGGAAAATTATGTCAGAAAGGCCATCTGAAAAGCCGCTGTAAAGAAAGAACCTGCAAGTAAATACTCCAACAGGAAGAAATGGCTCTGGAGAAAAACATGCCTTAAGATAGTTGCCTTAAACACAGCTGCTCCTCCCAGAACACTCAAAAGCAACCAGAAGTTCAGGAAGATTTCAGAGTTAAGGGAGGAAAATATAAACAGTAGTAACTGAAGTTGTCTCTGTTCTTCTCCATACACATTGATTTGAGCCACTACTTGCAGGTTTCTTCTTGCAACACACAATAAAGCAGTGCATGAAGGAAAAATATGCACATTTTTCTCTTAAGATTACATAAACACATTTTTAACCTAGCTTTACTTTCCTAAGTAAAGAAGCAGTTGAGGGAGATGCAAAATGATTATTACATTTAGGGACTTTCAAAACTCAAACGTTACACCTATGATGACTTTTTCCCCTTACACCCACCACCATTCATTTAAAACAACCTTATTACAGAAGTTATCACAGCTGATACCAGATTGTACAGTATCTGTTCAACATACCCTGCCTCCATAGAGGATTGAAGGAGGCTGTAGGACTCTACCGGTCACATCCGTCATTTCATCTTTCACCATTATTCCAAATTCACGAACATAAGGGTCGGTATTAAAACTCGCGCTCCGCATCTGAAATTAAGAAGAATGAGGTATTTCTTGCAGAAAAAGAAGGGTTTTTTTATGAGACCTAAAACTTTCTGAGATAATCATATTTGGGCACATACCCCTTATACATGGGTGATGCCATGCATCCAAAGCCTCTGTTAATTCCACTTGGATACATGGATGCCTCAAAATTTGAAATAAAGCACCAAAAAAGCCACTTGAAAACCTTTTGTGAGAATGTATTTCCCTCTGATTAACGGAGAAAGTCTTACAAAAACAAGCTCATAATCTGCGTACAGCACACAAACTATTCCATATCTGCTAATGGGAAGAGAACAATTAAGCCCGTTACCATGCTTCACTCATCTTTGACAGAACACTCACCAATTTGCTAATCTCTTCTTGACGGTCAGGTGCTGATCTGGCCGTTGCTCGAATCATAGTGGAAGTTTGATTGTCTGTGAGTTTCTTTATGCATCTTTGTCCTGCCACTATGTTGCACACCTACAACATCCCCACACAAAGGAAGTTAAAAAACACAATGCAACTGGTTTTGTTTGGGTTTGGTTTTTTTTTTTTCATTGCTGCACTAGACCATTTCTAAAGTTGGCTACTAAAAAAAGCACTTTGTCAACGTTTGACCCCCCCCCATTCCCAGAATATTTTATCTAGAAGTTTACTTGCCTCAAGAGGAAGGTAGGTGTGTTTCTGCTCTTGTCCGACTTGTAAACATGGAAGGTGAGGATAGCGTAAAACTAATTTGTGCCTGTCCTTAAAATACTGAGCTACAGTGCATTCAACTGTTTGTCCATTCTCCTAAAATGCTGAAGTGGGAATCTATTGGAAATCAAATACAAAGACAGGCCATTACTTTATGCAGAATACTTTCCCACACTTGCTCAACACACCTCTTGGCACAAGTTAAGCTTACTGGAGATTAAGCCTACCTTGCTGAAATGATGCAAGTGTAATTCTGTAATTAAGATTCCATCATTGCCACTACCATGCGTTTTCTAATAGTACCACAGAAAGCTATTTCTCTAACGTTCTTGATACCTGAAGCTATAAATTAAGCTTCCTAAGAGCGGATGCCTTAGAGACAAAGACTAATGTTTTCTGCTTATCTGGGATACTTGCAGTACAATGTTTTTTGATATTCCATGCGCAGCAAATAGCAAGCCTACCCTGAGTCACAAAACCAATTACCGCTTCAGAAATGCATATATCTTTCTGTACATTACAAATATATTTCCATATATACACACACAATTGCCTATACTTACATCAAGGTGACACAAATAGTCACATCACCGAAAAAGCACGAAACAGACCCAAAACAATTAAATACCAGATTTAGATATTAATCAGTTAACTTCTTGTAAAAAGCTGCTATCAGTTCTGTTCCTTGTACTACTTACATATGGTGCGTATTTTCCCCACTTTACTTAAAAATGGGAATAAATACCTCCAGATTCAAGTTATCTGCAAACCTCTGGTTAGTGATTAAACATTTTTTCCAGAAGAAAAATAAATAAGAAAGATTAGAAGGAATATCCCAATTGGCACTACTTTTCTACTCAACAGTTCTGGGAAACAGTACGCTACTAATAGGGCACCCTATTCTTCCAATGTTGAAGAAATCTGTAAATTAAAACAAAACAAAAAACAACACACAACCCAAAAGAAAAACCAAAAAAACCCACCGTGGTTTTAAAACAAAGCAATTGGTTCAAATGCCATGACATTCATTATGGAATAAAAATAGAAGAAAAAGAACAGCAAAATTGGGAAACTACTTTGAGGTATATTTTAAATATATTGACCAAAGAAAGTAACATTTTTCAAGACAAATTTTCCTATGTCAGTAAGGCAGGCAAGATGCTTTTCCAGCCTGAGATTAAACACGTGCTTAAAAAGAAGCAAAATACTTTACGTTTGGTGACTTGCTGGTCGTCTGGTGACATTGCACACTCTGTACTTTCTTTTCATTTGTCCACAGTGTGTTATCTCCACCTTTAGACCTAAAAATTGGAAAAACATGTATCACTGTTTCTTCAAAATCAAGGTGTCAGCCCCCTTAATCGCTACACAAAACGACTTAAACTGTGTAATAAAGCTACTCACTATTTAGCACATTCTCAGAGCACCAAAGTGTATCCCAGACAGAACTCACAGAAAAAGCCAACCCTTACGGTCTTAAAATTCAAAACCCCTGACCTTCAGCCAAAGTTCAACAAAGAATTTTAGAGACAAGATGAAACCCCAAAGCCCCAAAAGTTTGAAGATTAACACATTCTGTGAATACCAATTCTGTAGCTCTAAGGAAGTCCAGGATGGTGGAAGGACAAAAAGGGCACACAACCTCCTTGAAACAAAAAGCTTGTTTATATTTTATGTCTAAACATATGGTGTCTGTGAGACCTCCAACTATTGCAAGCAACCCCAAACTAATGATCTGGGGGGCAGGGAGAATACCCATACAGCCTCTAGAAGCCCATGGTAATGAGGCCATGCGGCCTGATTCTTCGTGAAGACAAACATGTGTTACAAACCCCACTGGCACAAAAGCTGAGCCCACCTGAAAGCCAACAACTTCTAGAAGAATAAATTATCCACCCCAAACCAGCACAACACAGCTACCTGCAAAGAACTGTTTCTAATTTACCATTGCCCACAAATATAAGCTTGAACACAGCGTTTTCATTTATATTACTTTCATGCTTAGGCAGAAACAGATGTAGGTGGGCTATTAGAAATAGGAAGTTGAATGTGTGGGAATAGGAAAGAGAGGGCTGTAGACAGAAATTCCTTATATATCTGCAGGTGTGTATCAACTCAGGCGGCTGCTGAGTAACAGTGCATATTTTCCCTATCTGTCAAAGGCACTAACAAGTTGCCAAACAACATACTAATCTTTCCACGTAAGCTGTTATGGCTTAAAGTGCCACCTATTATGAAACCTTCAATAAATATCAAGTTTTCATGAATACCTCCAAAAGCTGTATCACAGTATTTTCGTTAAAAGATAAACCGTTACTTCAGTTTACAACTGGTTTTGCTGCAAATTTGAGATGAGAACTTTCATCTGAAGAATGAAAATCCTCATGGAAAAAAAAATGACAAAAGCAGATGGCAATTCAGTGCCTGATTACTTTTTCAAAACACTTACAACCAGTCCAAACTCAGGATTTATTTATACTTTTCTTGCTAACTTCTAGTTGGGCAACAATGATTTTGTGGACATTTTGTGGAAACGAGAAAGCTAAGTAATAGATTTATCGAGTTTGTTTTTCTTTTTTTAACTTGCTTTCTTTCTATCATGAAGGACAGACCTCGTTTTTCCAGAAGAAACCTTCAGCGAACACAAACAGTAAGATCCCTTCCTCCTACTCTTTGATTCAGTCATTACATATTAGAATAACTAATTTAATTCCAGGAGACTGTATGTACGAAATATACTGAAGTATGCAAAAACCACATTGCTAAATTATTAGTAAAATCTGGAATATGAAAATCTTGACATCAGTAATTGGAAAAATTTAAGATCAGGCAATTTAAAAAAAACACAAACAAACATGAAATTCCAGTGTTCATAAGCGTTTTTAAATTATTAGATTACGAACTGCAGTATCTCTGTCATGGAACTGGGACTGGCACTACCAATATGTTTCACTTTCAAAAGTGAAGAATATGACATTTTTGTATTTCTAACTCTTAATTCGTATCTACTCCAGAGACGAGGGCACTTTAAGAAAAATAAAGCACTACAGTAAATGTAAATTCTCAATACAATAAAGCAATATTCATGTGGGAAGATAAAGGAGATTGACATAATAAGGTGCTTTTTATGCTGAAAAGATCTCAGTAGTACCTCTGCACTGAGGTGGTGGTGAGGCACACACAAAAAAAATGAAATAAAAAAAGGTATGTCAAGAGAACCTACACTTAAATGAGAAGAAGCTTGCACAAGTCACAAGCCAGTAACTAATCTCACTAAAATAAATTACCATCCACCTACTAAAAAGTTTTAGTTCATCCCATCACTTAGAGTAAAACATATCTCCTTCATGGTTGCACTAAAGCGTTTTCATTAAGGGCAAAGCTAATTAAGTTACCCTGTATTTGCCACAGGTAAAATGCACGTGCATATATATTTACCACAGATTCTCAAATATGTAATAAGTTACTTATGTACATACCTGAGCTCTAAATGTGTCTGGTTTAAAAAAAAAAAAAACTCACTTAACTTTCTATATTAGTGATTCATCAAATCTGAGGCCACATAGTTACCTGAACTCCCCCAACTTTGCTTATATCCACAAAGTGACTCTGTCAAGCTACAGAGATTAAACCTATGAAGTAAGAAAAAAGCACAAGTAGACTGAAACATAAAGTTGATCAGCAGACTTCTGAAAGTCGTCAAATATATGGAAGTAATAAAATTATTCTTGCCTCTTAGTTTTGCTCAAAAATGGTGCTCTGTGCGTTGTGATAACCTGTCTCCCAATAAGGCAACCGCTATAGAATGTATTTTAAATGTGTAGTGGCAACACATCAGACAGACTAAAACAGTTTTATGTAATTTAATTATTACCTTTTATTTCTTTGGTAAACTTTACCCTTTGGGAATCTGTCAGAGGTTTTTGTTGTTCTTCAATACTTTTGAAGTCCAAAACTTCACACACGAACTCAATAACTGGCTGTGCTTTGTAAAATGCGGTTGCAGATACTGTAGACAAAAACATTAATGTTGTATTACAACAATACCAAGGAAATTTTTAAGAAATACAACAAATGGAACTAAATATTTGCCTTTCTACTGAGAAAGGAGGAACAAGAAAACATTTTTATAGGACCTACCATCAATGTTTAACATCATTTTCCATAAAGAAGGTCTGACTGATTGATGGAAGCCAAACCAAACTTCTCTGCCACCACCCAATGGATTTGAGCACCCTTCTGATGCTGTAAAAAAAGATCGCCCCACAGGAGTATATCTGCAATAAAGGAAAGAAATTCAGGTCATCAAACTAAAGCAAAAAAAAAAAAAAAAAAAATTGCAATAAAGCCACAACTAATGCAAATTCCTATTCACAAAAGCACAGAAATGTCAGTGTTTCAAATTACCAATGTTCTGAGATTCCTGTTGGGACTCGGGTTATACCTCTCAAAATCCAGCTAGTTACAGTAAGAAACTGGCTACTACTCATGTTTGTTTAAATTTATTTTCAGTATACTCCTTGATATGCCTAGTAATTCAAACAAAAAGCATTACGAATTTTTTTTGTACTCTTAAAAATTCAGCTATGCTTCAATAAGAAAGTCATGAAACATCTCTGCTATGAAAACAACAACGTAATAATCTCTCCCCTTACTCGTGCAGAGCCTCCTCTGAAATCCATGGAAACTTTGCGTGGGTGAACGACCAATCTAACAAATATTTTTATGCATCTTCCATCTTGGTAATTCGGTACTGCACACTTAATATCAAACTAATCAAAACCAGCACCAATATGTTTCTCTGCACAAAGCTGTGTGACAAACTAGTCTGGGCTGTTTTCTGTGTTGCAAAACCTGACTACAAGTTTTTACTGAACTAAGCTATTCTTTTTATCCTTAATGTGAGGATAAAGTCAATGTACCATAAGGCTATTTAAAGATACTTACATAAATTTAAGTGATTTTCCCTGTTTAGCCCTTCAAAATTGGAAAGTTCAGCCCTGCTAAGCTCTGTTCTTTGTTTTCCAATTGAATGTAATTTGAACAGTGGTCTTAAGTGACTTGTTTCATGGCAGAATTAAACCTAGTATCTCTCTTGGGTTTGACTGCAAATGCTGTAGATCCTACTTGCTTGGAAAAAAAACCAAATAGTTTTCAAGGTTTTTTTTTATATAAAAATATCTACACTGGGTGACAGTACCTAGCACAGTATCCTTTATACAAAATTGACAATAAACATCCGCCCGAGGACACATAGGAGCAGAGTAACAAGTTTTTTAAAACCACCCTTACATGTCTACAACCTCCAACTACTTTCCACACCAGGAGGGCTTCCTTCTCTGAGGCCTACAGAGAAACAGGGTATGAGCAAGATGGCAGGGCACCCCTGACCTGAGAGCACACAAACATGGAGCGAGTCTGAAGACCAGTGGGGAAAGGGACTTGTGTCCAGGCTGGAGGCTACTAATTCCACCGTACGAGCAGAAAAGCACCCACCATATTGCCTCTTGCTTGAGCATGCCTTCTGCTAGGTAGCTATTATTTTGGATGAGCTATGAAAGCACGTCCTACCCAAAAAGCCACTGAAGCGATTCAAATAACAATGCAACCTCCTAAACAACATCAAGGTCTTCCCCTCACCTCATGGAAGGCAAGTGCCTCATCACTACATCCAGTGCCTGGATGGTTTCAAACGGGACACTTGGCAGCCGACCAGAAAGAGCATCATGTAAAGCCTGCAAACTCACACAGGACATCCACTTTATAGCCACCTTAAATATTCTGTCCTTTCCTTCTCCTGGCAGCGTGACCTCCAGCTCCACCTGCAACAATGCCAAACAACAAACCAAGATGATTCTTTCCATTTAAAGGGGAAAATGGAAGGGGCTTGGAAAGGACGATGGATTCCTCTGAACAGCGCTATAAAGTACGGGAGGAGACAAAAAGCAATGATGAAGAAACAACATACATTAAGCACAGCCTCTTTTTACAGCTAGATCTTTCCAAAGGTGTATTTCAGAAAGCTGGCGTGCTTCCCAACTGGCATCTATCTCCCTGTTTGAGGCAATGTTATAATTTGGAAGTGCTTGCGTATCAACAGGGAGGTCTCCATGAAGATCCGATAACCTGATTTCAGATACCTAACACATACTAATGCATCACCGCTCACGTCAGCTCCTGCATGCCTAAAATAAAACATGGTCTGTTGCTACCTGCCAAGATTCACAAATTTCTGGTATTTGCTCTCTAGAGTGCCAGAGTGCTTTATGTATTATTACTGTAGACATAGTTCAAATGAGAGAAAATACAATCCACAAGGAGCTTTCAAAGAGAAAAAAAACCAAACAAC
>NW_009258757.1:65808-78525 GCF_000687185.1 Egretta garzetta
AAAAAACACCCCCCCCCCCCCCCCCCCCCCCCAAGAAAAAAAACAGGCCAACCACAGAACCCACCAACCCAAAAAACTCTTATTTAAAAATACCAAAGAAAGAATAAACAATGACCCCCAAGTACTGGTGATGCTATCAGGCAGGAAACAGGGGCACTCCTTTGAGATGCTATGCCCTACTTTGAATTTTTGTCTAAAAAACACTGGCAAATTACATTATGGTAAATTACTTTAGGCAATTACTTGTAATGCTGATTTCTCCTCTTTATTAAAACGAAGAAAGCCTGAGCACATAAGTTCTTAAACTGACTAAAATTAGGGCTTGTCTGAAATGATTAGCAGTTCTGGGAGTGACTACCCAAAATAACAAGATCAGAGTATCCTTTGTGCTGGATATAAACAAAAACATTGCATTTTCCTATCCTAGGGAGCTTACAGTTTAAATTTAAAGGCATCCACTTAAACTGTAATTAGTGGGCTAGCAAAAATAATACACGGGTAACAGTGAGCTAATATATGCAATCATCTGGTCTTTGGCAACAATTAGCTTCTTCAGTCAAAAAATAGGAAGGGAAGATAAAACACAAATAACGCCTTCCCGTACACCAAAAAACCAAGCTGACAAGTTATAATAGGCAGTCAAAATTAATATTACAGCCGCATCTCTCCTCTAGAATGAATATCATTCGCTAGGAGACTTGAGCAGAGGAAGGAGCCGTATGGCCATGGCAGAGCAACAGGAACTGGAGTCTGTAATTGCAGGGTTGCTGGGCTGAATCTGGCCCAGAAGGTTAATTCTGCTGAAAAGCTGTGCAAATGAAGGTGCAGGTTTTCAGCTGACAGGCTGGAAGCTTTCTATGAAGCCTTTATTTCCACCGCACCATGAAAAGGTCTTCTACTTACATCTCATTTACAGCAAATGGAAGATGTCTGTCACACCCAAACTGCATTTTCCTCTAAACTTCCCTCCTCCTCCGAATCAAGTTCTGTCATTTCTACTATTCCCAATACTGTTAATACGCAAATCATCTGATTATCAACAGTGGTACCCTTAATCTAAAAAAAATATTTAATTTTATTTTTTCCCCCTTCTGTTTTCAATTTACAAAGCTTCTTCACTGTGATGAAAAGGAAAAAGATGAAGGACAGGACTACTTGTGTTGCAGTATCTGTGTCCCTGGTAGAAATAAAATACCCAGGATCGAAGAATTTCTATTCCAATTGCTAGACTGCAAATACCCATTATGTTTAGCATAGCTGTCATGGCAAATTCACACCGCTGAATTGGCCCGAACAGCTTTTGCTGCTGGGTCTAATACCACTTCAAAACAGTGTAATTGGAGTCACTGCTCAAATACGTAAAGTTTAAATCCAACTTTCCAGGTTTTCTTCCTTTAATATCTCACCTGAATTACATGCTACTGAAGAGTTCATGTTTATTTAAAAAAAAAAATCATAAAAATATATTAGGACCAAAAAAATGTGTCCTTTATCTTTCCCACTTGGGCAAATGAACATGCTTGTGTTTGACAGAATAAGCAAAATATGAAAAATTTCAGACAACGTAATTTTAAATGGGAATTTTACCATGTACTTTACTATTAGGAATAAACTCTAAAGCTGAATTTAAGGTTTGATTTTCCCAGTTTCACCAGGTGTAATTGATCTCCAAATCAAAAATTTACTATCTCAGTCACTAACCTACTACCTGCTAGACCCACTGCTAAATTGCAACACAGTTGGCATAAGTTTACAGCTAAAGCAACTAAATGAGAGGGATGTTACTGTAGGGATGTGAAAAATCATTAAGCCTGCGAAAAAAATTTGAAAGCCATTCTTAAAAAGAATAGGTCTTGTGACTGACGTAGTCTGATTGACTCACGCAAATCAGCACTGTTTAGAAATGATAAAAATTATTAAACCTGACCAAGCAGTAGGATTTCTGTATCAAACTGCAGCTCATTTCACTCAGTAATTACTGTTTTTCTAATTAAAGACTGCTTAAGATGTATGTTAAGATACATCAGTTGTTCTTGGATGTTGCTAGGTGAGAAACCTTTCACATTCAGTTAAGATTTAATTCTAGCTCTTAATCGTAGGATGTTTTAGGGAAATACATGAGTAACACATCAGTTGAGTACAAAGCCACAGTTAGAGGTGACCTGGGCTTGCTGTTACAACCTACAAGAAGAGAGGAGACTGTTTTAATATCTTCATACCTTGACAGTGTCCTATGCACTTCTTTCTTCTCAATGCATACAAGTAGAAACTAAGAAAATATTCTGTTAATATTTATATATTCCATATTTGTTCCAAAAGGTCTAAAGAAATGAAGGCATTAAGGAGTGAAAATAAGATATGATAGGAAGGAATGAAAATAGGTATGAAAACCATGAAGGCCAAACAAAAAAGTATTTATATAATAGAAAAAGTTATAAAAGAAGCAGGGTTGTCATCAAGGTGAAAAAAAAAAAAATCAACCCTAGAACAATCACCACCAACAACAGATGAGGACAGAGTGCATTACTTAAGTTAAAGAGCAACAGGAGGGGGAAAAAAAATGTTGGCAATTTGGAGTCAGCCTTCTGTTTAGCATCAGTTCTTCCACTACCGATGCACGCTGCAAGTAAATCAAGGTCGTCTTCCACTTAGATTAAGGAGCATCTATGAATCATTGTATGTTCATGAATCTTTTCAGTATGATCCTAAATGCAATCAGACATGCAGTAAACTTGCCACATTTGTTATGTACAGAACAGCCAAAAAAACCTCCAAAGAAACGTAATCTAATTATGCTGGAGAAAAGTCCTAATACCTACAAGCTTTATAGTTGTTTAAACCATGCTTAAACCAATTTAGCACCATGTAAAAAAATTCCCTTGTTAAGCTAAATTTCCCCACATCCGATTTAAACCAGCTGAAGATTTATCTCTATTAGCTCTTTCCTTCAGGGTAATAATATTAACACATGCATGGCAGAACAACCAACAAAGCCCTACATCCCATGGGAAATAGGGAAAAAAATATGAAGATGTGAGCCACAGACAAAACTACCTGAACCATCTTGTGCTAATCTCCACCAAAAACACCCTCCTCAGTGACCGCCTTTTGCAAATGATCATTGCTCCAGCTAGATAATTCTGTCCCACCCAAAATGGTTAACAAAATCATTTAAGTCAGCCTTTGCATTAGATCCGAGGATTAATTTGATCCCAGTTTGTTTATGCTCCATAGACAAAGCATTTTTCATTTACCTTTACTTATAAAATGCAGAACTTCATATTTGGCATAAAATATGTCAGTCATCCCCGACTTGGAACATTATTATAGTTATCTTATAACTCCGCGTGCATCCAGAGGATTTGTGTAAACCCCTAGGAGACACTCATCAAGCATCATTCCACCTTTAGCAAATACTTTGGAATCCTGCATGTCAAATCTGTAGGGGCTGGAATACTATATATTAAAGTGGAAAAAAAAAAAAGTCTCTCTCATACTTTTAAATGATTCCTTTATAAGTTTTCCTAGACATTAGCTTATCAGTTAACGAAAAATAATTAAGACTGGAGTAGAGACTGACCTTTACATTCACTTAAATACATTTGGAGGAATTAAAAATGACACATATGAGATTAAGAGCTTGATTCAGGTAGAACTATTAACTATGTCAAGCACTGCACAGGCATGCAATGAGAGACAGCAAAGGACAGCATGAGCTATTCTGTAGCACACTGCTACTCAGCTTAGGAAGACCTAAGCTCCGTTCCCAGTTTTATCACATAAGCAAGTTTCCACATTTGTCTGTGCTTCCCTTTCCCCTTCACATTTTACTTTTGTCTAGTTAAGGTTGTAATCAACTTCTATGGGATCGGACAGTCTTCCCCTGTAACTGTGCATGCCTCACCTCGCACCCACAGCAGAAGGGTATCATGGTTCCTGGAAACTACTGTAGTATAAATGAGTAATGAGAATGACTGTATCCTCAAGTGTTCATCATCTAAATAAAAAAGGCCACAGAAAATTCAATCTGATATTAGATCACAGAAGCACAGGCTAAATTATTTTATTGGGTTTGCGTGTCGGCATGTTACAACACAGCTCCTTCTGCTTCAGCAGTCATCACTGGGCACAGAGGTGCCTACACTTCACAACTACAACCCAAGTGGCCGAAGAGGTCACCACCCCATGTAGGGAGCTGACAAACAGAACATGCAAGTCCTCTTCAACTGCCCGAAGGGCTAAGCCAGCAGGTCTTAACCTGGGCAGTTCAAATTAATTTGGCTCTCATGTCGTAAAGGCTTAGGGAAGTGGTTCCATAACGCCCGTAGAGTTTCTTCTAAACTAGTGGATAGCGAGCATCAGCTTACAATGGGCTTTGATGAGATTAATGAGCTGACACAACAGCTTGCTGCTGCCCAGAGGGGTGCTTCCATGCCCCTCTCCCAAACTCAACTGTGCTTTCACTTTCTCCTTAGTGCCTGTATGGAGCTTGTCTGCTGTCTTGGGTAGTTGATCCAGCTCACCAAACCAGCAGAAACTACACAAGTGGGGAGAAAGAGAAGGAGGAAAGAAGGGATATGGAAAGGGAATGACCATTTTGATGGCAACAAGCTCACACTTCTGTCCTGGCAAACCAATCCCTGAGCAAAGCGGCAACAGGAGGAGACATCTACTCCAGAAATACAAAACCACTTCCTATCAGTTGTTAGACAGGCTCCACAAATATTACATTGAAACCTCCCATTAGGAACTTTTCTATTTAAAACTTACTTTATCTCTCCCAATAGGAAGCGGCATAGCTGTATAAAGGTTTTTTCTTCCATCAAACACTGGTTTGCGATCCCCAAAGATCTGCGTTTTAAAGTGCTGAACCATATGCTCCACTATTTCTCTGAAAACACAAAAAGATTACGTTAATTCGACTTTTTACTTTTGATGTTAAGCAGAAAATGAACACGAACACTAATATTTATGGCTAGAAGCATTAGGCGAATGAAAGGGTTGTCCACTGTTGGGTATTAAAGGCAAGATTTGTTTGACTGATCCAAATTAAAGCTACCTTTTCACAGACTAAATTGTTTTCTTAAAGCAACTATTTTTAGCTTTTTCAGATCGAAACTTTCCTTCCTCTTTTCTGTGATCTACTGAAAACGGTAAAGCGAAAACTCATGCTCCCTCAAGCTCAAAACGAGAGGTGCTTGGTATTCTCCTGGGGCTTCTGCTCCCTTGTCCTACAGCCCTTTCTGCAGAGGACCACGGACCAAAAGCTCAGCAGCCTGAGCAGCTTTCAAAAAAAATCATTATCCAAGCTTACAGCCTTAGCGTAATGACAACAGCTCTATGATGACAGTGCTACACAAACTTTTTACATCACACCGAGAAAGATTACTATTAAATGTAATTTTTTCACATACGCAACAAAACTGGGATCCATCCAACAAAACTGGATATGCGCATTACCTAGGACCCGTGCATATTAAAAATACATATTCACTGAAGCATAGCTGGAATTAGATTGCACGTTTGCATGAATGAGGTAACCACTCACAAAGTTCTTGTCAAACCACAGTGTTTACACACTGGTCATGCAAAGCAGTTCACCAGGCGATGAGAGCGTCTGTTGGAATAACAACACTCTTTGATACCAAAGGTCTTTGGTCCAAACTTCCCAAAGAGACATCCTCCAGGCTATCTGTACCACAAGGCTGTAAAATCTGAAATCCATCAGTGGTCTGCAATACACTGCACACAAGATCCTTAACACACCGCTTGGGGCAAAAGGGCAATATGAAGTTAAATTGACACAGAAAGGAAACCACAGCACGCTTTTTCTTCAGTACTGTTGTCAACTAGAAGCTCAGAGAGGCTGCAGATGACTATTTCATACACTTTGACTTGGAAAGGCAATTAACCCAGCATCCAGTTAGGTAATACAGCGATGCAGAATTCTGAGATGAAACTCTATAAACCGTTCAAGAGAAGAATGAAGGCTGGTTTAATCAACAATTTCTTTGCTGGGTGCCAAGGCTTTAAGACAAGATGTGACCATTGGAAGAAACTTGCCTGACCTCCTGAGAAGTACGACTAAAACTTAACCCAGTAATTTCTGCCTCAGGTCTGCCATGTCTGACTGAACAAGTACATAATTTGGAGGGTGGGAGGAAGGAGGTATTTTTCAACCTTGAGTGACAGACTGAGCAATGGAAAACCCATTCTCTTACTGAGCAAGTTCTTCCGATAGTGAACTACTTTATATAAAAATTAACACCTCCACTTAATTAAGGTTTTCAAGCTTCAAACTACATTTAGCGATGGTGCTTCTCAGCTGTGGGTGGAGACATCTTAATGAAAAGTAAGTTATTTTCTCCATGTGAAGTCAAGAGTTATTTACCAATTCACTACCATCAGCCCTTTGGGACTACTACTCTACCGAGATCATGCAAGCACACCAAGAACTCAGGGCCAGCCACTGCAAGCAGAGTTCATCTTAAACCTTGTAGGAGTCCTCGCTGTCTTTGTGAACTAAACCAAGGGCATCCACAGTGGAGAACCAAACTCTCATTGCCCGCTCTCCTTATCTAACTACCCAAATGGATCTGGGCTTTCTGTGATGTAAAGAATTGTAGCCTGACTGTATTAGTTTGGCCCAGCAGCACATTGTCTCAGCTGTGGGTTTTCCAGTCCTGCTCCAGCTCACATCTCTTCAGCGTGGAACTTCCATGTACACTGTACACATCCCTGCAGTGGGTCTGCAGGGTCATAGCCCAAGCCATAGTAAATCCTAGAATAAAACTGAAGAATGAAGCTGGGGCAGAGTAGCATAAATGGAAACAAAATCTCCTTCTACCCTTTCTAGAGGTTACAACATGTAGAGTAAGGATAAAAACTATTTAATATAAATATACATCTGAATTATATATATAAAATACTAGAAACATGTAAGCCATCCGAAAAATCTGTAATTTAGAAACGGACTACATGTGCATGCTGCATAATCCTATATACATATATATAAACACACACAAAAACATAGGTATACATGTAGGACTGAAAGGTCACGGCCCACAGAAACCCAAGCGCAGGTGAGTGCACATACATCTACAAGGGTAACGCATGCAGGAATAAGCACGCAGAAGAAATAGAACATACACTTCATTAAGGGAATCCAATTCCCACACTTCCCTGAGAAACATGCACCATACCACTGTCAAATGCATTCATGACATCCTTGTTTACTGCAAAAGGCATTTAATCTATGTAGATTTATACTCGCTCCTGTTACCACAACAGAGGGAGTGACTAACCTGACAAAGCGGAGCAAGTTGGAAGGTGTCAATGGAGAATAACTTGCTACTGAATATAATCTGCCTTTTCAGTGAGAAAAATTGCTTTATTATTAAATAATTATGGTCTCTGCCATTGAGGAGCAAGCACCCACATGCTGGACCGTGACGGAGGTGATCACACACAGGAGCTGTGCAGCACTCAGCTCCCAGAGCAGCTACCCAGGCACAGCAACCTGCATCAGTCAGCAGCGTGCCAGTTGCCAGGGTTGGAGCTGGTGGCAGGGATATCTGTTAACGAAAGCAAAGCTCTCTCAGGTCCCACTATGAAAAAAGTGACTGCTGAAATTTTTTTTTTCTGTGCTCCAATGTGAGATTGTACCAGTAAAATCAGCAGGGTCACCCTTGGGCAAGAAGAGAGTTCTTTTAAAATTAAATTCAGTTCTTGACAGCTTAAAAATTAAATTTGTAATAGATCACCATAGGAAAAAAAAACAGGACAGCAAAGCGTAGTGACGCTGCTTTATGAAAATATTATCATTACCGACTCTTTAGTGCAACAATGGATAATACACTCCATTCACATTCACATTTATTCATTCACATTAAGAAAACTTTGGCTTTCGGGTGGTTTTTTTGACTCCACACTTTGCTCATGTTCATGACTGCATATTGCACCCATGTGACCTTTTTTAATAAGGAAAGGTTTTGCTCTTGAATATATAAACATGCCATTCCAATCCTCTACAGTCAAGATGTAGGTAGTTACAATGATGACACTTGTGGTTTCCAGTTAGTGCCAAGTCTTGTTCTCAAGTTTCACTTCTGGCAACACCACTCTTCCAAGTCAACGAGGTTGCCACACCATGACTAACAGGGCACACAGGCAAAATGCAAGACCTAATTGCTTGTTTCCTTGGCCAACTGATCCAGGTTTTCACCTTGCTATCTCGCTCAGGAGCATACCTTTCCTTTATAAAGAATCTACTGATGACAGATAATTTCTTACCTAATTTAGTCCCTCCACGATCCTCTCGCAGCAGCACAAACAAATGGGTTTTGCCTTGCCTTGTCAGTAGGGGAAGGTGAGAAAACAAGCTGGGAACACCAACTCCCTGCTGAAGGACTTGTCAGCCAATTGCACTCCGGTATTTAACCAAGCAATACTAAGAATCATATTTATCAAGTTGGCTTATACTGACCTAGCTCCACTAGAGTTAATACAGTTTATACACCTCTCACCAGTGGCTTTGATCAGCAGCATCTTAAGATGCTGACAAATTCAATAAAAACAAGGGACGATTAGCTCTGAAATCTTGGATTGGTACAGAAAGACTTGGAGAAAAAAAGTGCTTGTTGATGGATATGCAAAGTTGGAAGCTATCAGTACAAACAATGACTAAAGACAAACACATCCTCCAAGATGCCAAGACAGGCACACAGCTCCAGCATTTTCAAAGGAAAACAAGAAGGTAAATAAACTGGCAAAAAGGAATGCACGGTATTACCTGTTAACTCTTCTAGGGCATTTTTCTGGCTTTATATCCAATTCATAATGGTAGATATCTATTTTAGGAATGTCCATTTCAAAGAAGTTGGCCTGCAGTTTGATTGTTCTCCCAGAAGTGCCAAAATCTGGTCGAGGCGGCGGTTTAAAGGCATATCCCTGTATTGGTGGTGGCAATGGTGGAGGAGGTGCAAGCACTGAAAAAAAGAAAAAGCACAAAGTAGCTATCAGCTATATCAAATTGATAGTTAAGCAAATTTACAGGCTATTTGACCAATGAAGCACAGCACATTTAAACCAGTAACTCTTTTTAAACAACCTGAAAACTGAAAAAAACCCCAAAACCCTGCTATCAGGAGTCCATGAATTCTGTCTGTCTTCTTCCCATGCTGGTTCACCATTTACTGTTATTTCCCAGCCCTGATTACTGAACAAAATCTTAAAATAAGTTGCGTTTTCCTACACTACAAGTCAGCTGGGTGGGAATTTGAGAGGCCAAGCAAGCACTGCTGGGAAAGCGAGAACCAGATCTTCGTTGCAGGGAAGAACCTCAGTTTCAAAATACACCCTGAAGCAAATCACCTAACCACATTTACTTGAGCAAACACCTATAAAACGGAGTTTCTACCACTTAAACCACCTTCGTGATCACATTTGGATGAGTTGCATGCATCTACAGTGACTCCAATACGTGCATTTCATCTACATAATTTTGCTCTAATGACCATACCACACAGCTGGCTGAAGAGGCGAATATGGCACAGGAGCTGCTCCTACATGTTGCAGCTCCCTGGAAACCACTATATATTAGAATTAAACTATATCCTACTGCTTCCTTTAAAGAGAAAGCAAACAGAGCAAATAGTCTACTGCTGCTGTACTGTATTCTTGAGCTCAAACGCCAACCATAGGCCAGACAATGTAGAGTAGAAGCATAACAGCTGCTTGCAGTTGTTTCAGTCTAAGGACTTCCATTAAAAATCCAGAGAAGCACATAAGGTACCAACTTGAGTATTCAAAACTTCTGCAGCATCAGTACTCAGAGCAGTAAGAACTTGCAGCAAAATTTTCACATGTGAAATAATCCAGGAGATTTCTCATTACTTATGTAAGAATCCAGGTGTGGTTTCCCAGGATTATCAAATTCAGTCCTCTGCTAGCAACAGAAAAAATACACATCCCTTCATTAACAGATCAAGTCACCACTTTTCCACCCTCGCTTTCCCCACTGGAAAGCTGTTCCAGAACTGTGATGCTCGAATGCTCAGAAAGATCCTTCCATTTTTATTTATTCATTGTCAGGTTGTACTCACTGACCATCAGATTAAGTACTCCTTATTGTATCTTTAGATTTAAACCAAATTTCCATTTAATTCTTAATTCTAGGCTATACTACTTCTGTTAGTCTCTTCTCATAAACCAGGCTTCATTCTCACCCTTCCAGTTGTTTTTCAGGCTAATGCATTTCAGCTCACCCTTCCTGAACAAGACCAAGTGTTACTCTACATGAGGTCCCATCAGGGTCCAGCACAGTTGCACTGATGCTTTCATCTCTCAGTTGGAAACATTGGGTTAACGAGCCCTAAACCACGTTCTCCTGTTTTATCACTGCCTTATAACAGCAGCTCTTGGCTCTGCAGTGACCAGCCGGTACGCGCATGCTTGTCTCAGTTGTTTGGGACTGATCATCTGCCAGTTCACTAGAAACTCCCAGCTACATGATCTTTAATATAAATATATTTTTTAACCCATATCTATTACCCTACTGCTTTCTCTATGATGCTCAGGTCCTCCTTTTCTGACAACGCCTCCTATGCCCAATGATGAAATCTCATGTACCTACTCCTAACACTTATGCATAAGATCATTAATGAAATAATAAGACCATTCCCAACCTTAGCAGCATCATTTCCCCACTTTACCCTTCAACATTCCCCATGACCAGCTTCCCACTCATCAGCATTTCTTTACTTATTTTTACCGTTCTACTAACCCAACTTTCAGCACCGATTTCCCCACGTACCAGACATTTCATGAGAATCCAGACAGTTGAATCTGACATGGGGAATATGATAGGGGGATTTGTTAATTATTTTATTTATTTATTTTTTAAAATCTTGGGGTTTCTCATTTGTTTTACGTTTGGGAAGCTTGTTTTAGATCTTGTCTTCCAAACATTCAGAGGCATACCCCCTTTTTGATGTCATGTTACAGAAGTTCAATTTGCTTTTTTTCCTCCTTTCTGTAAACGTTGCCATTGAAGTCTGCAATTCCCCAAACACTAACTTGGTCTATATGTTAAAGATACTTCTTGCTAAAGACTTGCATTTCCATGACCTAAAACTACAGGTTTCTGTGATAAGATTATTCCGTCTCCCTAAGTTATCCAACTCCTTCAGTTTTGCTTTCAATGGAAATATAGCAATTCTCATTTGAATACTATTCTTACTATTTATCGATCTTGCCTTTGCAGCATCAACACCCGTACTGAGAAATGAAGCAAAGTATCTTCTTAGTTTTCACACAATAGCTCTAGACTCTTATCTACAACCCAGTCCTCACCACAAGCAGCCCATCTGCCTCTGCATCTGACCTTTCCTATTTACATCCCCGAAGGCAAGTTGAAATACTTCGCTGACTCTAACTCTGTTCAACCTTTAGCGTATTTTTTTTTTTTAAATTCCTGCACATCTTGACTTCTAAGACATGGATTTGTCATCCTTCCCCAACACTTGCCTCTGAAGGTGATTAACTCACTCAGGTGGTCCCCGCAGCCACCACATCCCCTTGCTTAGTATGACAAATTCATAAAGTTTCTGTGTCATTAATTGGAAAGAACCCTCTTGTAGATACGACAACTAAAGTTATTCATAGCATTACCACTACAGCTGGAAAGTAACATAAAAAAAAAAATCCTCCCACAAGTATTTATACTGGCAATATGACAAAGGCTTCTATTACCCCCCTCAAAATCAGATCAGGAGAATGTGTACCGAGAATTTACCTCTACTCTACCAGAATCTTATTTACCATCATTTTCCCAAAAAAATCTGGCTCCCACCTATGATTTCAGCCATTCTGTTGCTTAATGCTTTACAGCTCATCCCTGCACGTATTTTTATTTCCACCTTTCCATAATAGAAGGTTCTCATTTGAAAACCCTGTCCTAGTCATTAACGTTATTCTGTGAGTTTTTGTGTGTCATTCCATGATCATGGATCGTTCAAAAATGCTGCCCAGGCTCCTGGCATTTGTATTTTAACATTTCCATTTCTTGTTATTCACACTCTGCAGTCTAGCTGCCTTACCGCTATCACCTGGACAACTATTACCTCAGCAATATTAGGCATTTCCCTTCTCTTTGCTGTCTGTTTTTATGCAGTCTAACATCTCTCTATCTACTGCCACATCCTAATTCCCCTACCCTTCCTTTTTCTGTGCCAGATTTGGTACATCACGACAAGTTTTCAGAAATGCAAAAGAAAGAATCAGCTTGCAAGATTTGGAAGTAGAAAGAGTCGCGTGACGGAGGTGGGACACCTCCCCATGCCCCCAAGCTATTTATGCTGCAAAATTCAGTAATTTTGTAATTAATACACCCTCCTCCCGCTGTATTAAAATGGGACCATTTACTACTTCTCACAGGGGCACAACAAAGCCGTATCTATTAAGTGTTCAAGGATCAACACAATCACCCATTGCTCAACAACATACTGTGAAACTAAATACTGTGTTCAGTTTTGGGCCCCTCACCACAAGGAGGACCTTGCTTTGCTGAAACATGGCCAGAAAAGGGCAACAAAGCTGGGGAGGGGTCTGGAGCACAAGGCTTACAAGGAGGGGCTGAGGGAGCTGGGGGTGTTCAGCCCGGAGAAGAGGAGGCTGAGGGGAGACCTCATCACCCTCTACAACTGCCTGACAGGAGGC
>NW_009258757.1:78641-87216 GCF_000687185.1 Egretta garzetta
GGGTTGTGAAGCACTGGAAGGGGCTGCCCAGGGAGGTGGTCGAGTCCCCATCCCTGGAGGTATTTAGAAGATGGGTAGATGCTTAGGGACATGGTTTAGTGGTGGGATGGCAGCGTAGGTTAACAGTTGGACTTGATGATCTTAAAGGTCTTTTCCAACCTAAACAATTCTATGATTCTATGAACATCACGACATTCCTCTGACGGAGTTTTAGCGACAAACAGTAAATAAAAGAGAAGGCATGCATTCAGTTTTGAGAATAACACAAAACACTGGGAGAAGCCCAGACTCCTGGGGAAAGATGTGACCGCAGCATTTTACAACCTGCACATCTGACGGGGGGCGGGGGGGGGACGACACCAAACACCAACAAAAAGAACCCCCCCACCGTTCAGAAAGCAGGACTACTACAACCTGTGTTTCTATTTTAGACATATTTTTCAAGGATTTTTTTAACAATCCAACTAAAAAAAAAAAGCAAGCTATTTCTGGCTCAACTCCCTAGACAAACTTATTTAGGGCAGGGTGTTGCTTCAAGGAGATAAGTACTGTTTATTAAACAGAAGCATTGACCTGATAAGCAGTCAACATATATTTTTGCTGCAGAAAAGATGCATATGTGTTAGCTATAGGACTGAAGGATCTGAACTAAACTTTAAGGGGAAAAAAAAAAAAAAATATCTCTAAGTATTACAGCTACTTATCTGAATTCACTTTTTGGACTACTGCCTCAAATTATGAATGCAAAAATCAAACTACCTTGTGTAAAATGTGTTACAGCAACCAGCTGTGAAGCATACAGAGTCACAAAATAATTCCAATTGCTCCCTCACTTTCAAACGTGACACAAGCCATACCGATAAGGCTATGAGGAAAGGCTTAGGAAGCTGGGCTTGTTTAGCCTGAAGAAGAGAAGACTAAAAGCACACCTCATCAACACATACAAATATCTCAAGGGTGGATGTCACGAGGAGGGAGCCAGACTCTTCTCAGTGGTGCCCAGCGACAGGACAAGGGGCAGTGGGCACAAACTGAAGCAGAAGAGGTTTCAGTTGAAGATGAGGAAGAACTTCTTTACTTTGAGGGTGACAGAGCCCTGGACCAGGCTGCCGAGGGGGGTTGTGGAGTCTCCTTCTCTGGCAATATTCAAAGCCCACCTGGACGATGTCCTGTGCAACCTGCTCTGGGTGAGCCTGCTTGAGCAGGGGGGTTGGACTTGATCTCCCAAGGTCCCTTCCAACCCTTGCCATTCTGTGATTCTTAGCACAAAGGTTCCTAGTGGGAGGTTTTGCAGCATGGTGAGGTGCGTTACAGAGGACACCACTGGACACTGGAGCTTGAGGCGAAACCCTGCTCAAGGAAACTTGCCAAAATCCATACCCCAATCCATGTTACTTGCTCCATTTCTGATTTTCAGAGACTCCTTTGAGAACACAGAGGATGCTTTTGCAGAGACACTATTTCAAAACGTTGGAAAATCTACATGCATACCTGGATTTTACTTTTAAAGCACTGTCAAGGGAAGAATGAATTAGAAGAAAAATGAAAGACTAATAAAGCGGAGCAGCCGTGTGATAAGTATCAGAAGCTCCTCACTCATTTGCTAGATGATAATATGAATAATGAGAACATTTCAGCCTTGATACAATGATCGAGACCACCAGGAGCCCCATTTTAAAGGTGTAAAGTAAGAGAAGCTGGGTTTTGAATAATGAGGTGCCAGTATACTGTCTTCAGGCTTATTTTTATCATGAAAAAACCCAGACTTCCTATTACAATTCATACAATTTACATAAACTCAACATTCATTGTTGCCAATCTTAAGAAGTGTAATTTCTACCAAAAAAAAAAAATCTGGAAAAAGACAAATATCAGAAAAGTCTCGTGGCAGTTTTCTGAAATAAAAATCATTAATGGAGCAAAATTACTCTATCAAAAGAGAGCGGCAGGGGAAAGGGGGTGATAGAGGAACTCTGCACAGTCCCTGAAATGCTGCGTTAGTGCAAATACAGAGTTTTGCAAACTGAAAACACAACTGCAAACGCAAGGCTGCCTGTGTGTGTGCGCTCCTACTCCAGCACGTTATTGTGGATCAAAACTAGAGATAAGAATTACTCAAGGAGTCAGCTGGCCAAGACACTCCTTGTATATAAAAGATGTGAATGAGCCACACTTTTGTACGAGCCAATACTTCAAAATCCATGCAATTGCGTAATGATGATTTTTCAGGACCATTTAATGCATAACCATTTCCCAGACTTAGAGCGTTCATTTCTTCTGTCCTTCTTTCTTCATCATTTTTAAAAAGCTTAACTGCTGGCCTGCTCAGCACCCTGGAAGCACCGCCACTCAGCACTAAACTTGGACACTGAAGTTTTTTTAGCAAAGAATTATGCAATTTTAGCATGCAGTCAGAGGCCTAATGAGTTACTAAATAAGGGGCCAAACTAGTTGCATCTAAGGGCTTGTCAACACAGGAAATTAGCTGAGCATAATTATACGAGTGTAATTATATCAGTAAGTTTTCTTGTGTGGCAAGTCCTGACGCATATTTAATAATCAGGTGATGTTTTCACAACTCAAAGCATGCTTTAGCACTGGGCTAACGCAACCTATGTTTGTCGATAGGAAGTCTCAAACCATTTTTTGAAAAATATAGTCTCTAAGTGAAACTAAGGTGAAGGAAGGAAGCTTTATCTGGAAGCTTCACATTCAGTTAAGATTTCTAATATCAGGCAACAGGGAAGCTCTTCTGGATGACCACTATAGAATCATAGAATTGTCTAGGTTGGAAAAGACCTTTAAGATCATCAAGTCCAACCGTTAACCTAACCCTGCCATCCCACCACTAAACCATGTCCCTAAACACCTCATCTATCCTTCTTTTAAATACCTCCAGGGATGGGGACTCGACCACTTCTCTGGGCAGCCCAGACAGTTCCCAGGAAGAAGAGGCTGACCCCCGCCTCACTACAGCCTCCCTTCAGGTAGGTGAAGAGGGCGATAAGCTCTCCCCTCAGCCTCCTCTTCTCCAAACTAAACAACCCCAGTTCCCTCAGCCGCTCCTCGTAAGATCTGTGCTCCAGACCATGGTGTTTTCAGATACTGCTGCACAATAAAAGGTGCACTTTTCAAAGTATTTCAGATACACTCATTACTTGATACCCAAGTATTTAATAAAAGATGACCAAATTTCAGGCTAGTATACAGAATTTTAATTCAATATGTAATTCAATTCTCCTGCAGCACTTGATTTGATCTACCTTGCTTGCCAACCCCAGCCTTGCAGACAGCACGGACCATACAGCCACTGTGCGTATTTGTTGCTGCCTCCCTGTCAGTTACTGATTCCATTATACAGACACAGAGGCATTGCTCCTTGGAAAAAAAAGGGGCTTAATAACTTGTCCTCAATTGGTGACCAGCTGTTTTGCCTCCAGAACTGCAAGAAACAAAAGAAGGTGACAAATGTGTTCATCATGATCAGGCTAAAAAGAATCAAGACTGGCGAACGAACAGACACGTTTGCTTGAAAAGGCTTTTCCAGCAGCTACTGTAGAGGTGCCGAACACCTCTACACCTCTGTATCATGAACACAGAATAACGTACGTTGGAAGGAGTTCACTTGTCCAGTCAAGTTTTGAGTATCTTCAAGGACAAGAGTTTCCACAACATCTCTTACAACCTGTTCCAGTGTTTGATCACCCCTGCGGTAAAATAAACTTGCCTTATACTCAACTGGAGTTTCTTGTGTTCCAGTTTCCGTCCATTGCCTTCTGCCCTGTTCTGGGGCACCTGCCACGAGCCTGGCTCCATCTTCTCCATAGCTTCCCCTTAGGTAGTTGTAGGCAGCCAGAAGATCACCCCTCATCCTTCTCTTCTGAAGGCTGAACAAACCTGATTCTCTCAGGGTCTCTTGGTATTTCATGTGCTCCTTCCCCATGCCAACTCGGTGGCCTGTCCCTGGGCTTGTGAACGGGTAATGTCCCCTTTGGGGAGTGCAGTTGAAGTGGGAGAATGGGAGACTTGGAGAGGGGACACCCCATGGCAGGGGAAACAGGACTTCCACAAAGAGTTATTCAAATGCCAGTAATAGAGGGAATTCGGAAAGAATGCAGAAAATATCCAGTACGAATCCTTGACAGGACCTGCACAGAGTTTTTATGTATTTTATTTCCATACATATATATCTATATCTATATATATATATATACACGGTCAGAGCAAAGGAATACAGGGAGTTCAGCCTTTTCTTTTTAGGACACAACTGAAAAAAAAACTTTGGGCTGTCTTCAAGTTTTCGTACAGTTTGGGTTATATGGAGAAATTTAACTTTTGCTCTGGCTTTCTGTTAAGAACCGTTAGAGAAAGATAGGAAAAAGGCTGGCAGTGTTTTCTACGAGATAAGGAAAACTCAAAGCTGCAGCTCATAGTCCCTTGATATTACAGGGGTAGAAGAATCTATATGGAACATGTATATCTGTCTCTGCTGCTCAATTAAGCAAGCTTTAGAGTATGGAAACGAAAAGTTCTTCAGTCAAGCTATAGCGTTGCTGGGTTAGATGACACACAACAAATAAAGGTAACGGACTTATCTATTATCCCCAAGAATTCAACAAACCACGAGGAAAGTGCTGGAGGGAAGGAGAAGAGATGATGTAATCAGAACTTCATTTAAATCTAGTATCTGTTACAGCATTAACTTAAATACCAACTACTGAAGGTTCTTTACTAAGATGCGACTGCTGGAAGATTTCATGAGGTTTTCTGCTTATAATGCAACTTTTAGAAAAAACAGTACTTTGTAGAACCCAGCAAGGCAAATAATCTGATAAGCATCCAGAGGAATGGAAATAGGTAAAGAGCAGAAGGGAAAAACATTTCTTCTTACTTTTTTATGCAAATGAAGTATATGTAAGATTGCTTAGAACAACTCTTTAACCACTTGTTGTCTTAGCTATGCCAGCTAGGGCAATTATGCAGCTGGGTGGAGGGCTAACAGATTACTAAAGGTGTCCTCAGGAAAAAAAGGGGGGTGGAGAGGAGGCAAGCCTGTAAACCTTATCTATATCCACTACAAGGAATAAATTGAGTGTAAAAGCCTTACTGCCCTATAAATCAAGTAAAATCCAGTAAGTTGTACAGCATGCAAAGCTGTTATCGGACACATCGGATTCAACTGCTGCAAAGTAAAAACCTAGTGCTGTTAACGATGCTTTACAACTCTTGTTTGTCCAGAGCCACATTTCTGCTTTGAAACAGGTTGCAGCTCCAGCTGTATGCACCTACACGTGCTCCAGAACATGGATTCAAGTTGCCACTTGTATCCATCCTTTGGGATCACAGAATCTGAAGATCTCAGTTTCCTTTTCTAATGCCCAGGAGAGGTAAGCAAGAAGGAAGTGAGCCTATGTCTGAAGGTTGGATTTTTACCCTCTTCATGCACCAGAGTGCCTTCCCCGTCTCAACACGTACCTACTAACATTCATCTTATATTTGTCACAAGCTTCCTAGCCATATATCACCCCACAAGCTGGTAAATCATTATTTTTCTGGAACGGCCCCTAAAATGCTATCCAGAGTTAGATCATTCAGGGATGGGGTGTCCCTGTTCCCCAGCCTGTTCCTGTAGGTCACTCAAGTATCTGCTCATTCAAGGCTACCATGTCTCCCTTTACATATGGAAGCCAACCCTTTAAAGGCACTTAGCTCAACTATCTTCTTGCATTCCTAATTTTTTCTCCACGTGCTGTATTTCAGTCATTTCTTTTCTCACTCTGACCGTATATAAACTGTGCCTGGATCCTGTCAAGGATTCATATATGACACGTTTCACATCATTTTTGACTGAGCCACTCCGTTGTAAAGGTTCTTTTGGTCAATCAGTGAGTAGCTACCACACTTTCTAACCACAGCACATTGCATATGCCGAGGTGGGTTATCAGAGGTATCTTCAATACTGATGAGCAAAAATGAAGATGTCCTCATATTTGGTCAAATTTTAAGTCCCATGTATGACTATTGAGAAGTTCAGGGATCCCACTCTACCAGGTTCCTTCTAATTTATTAGTGTTGTAGTATGAAATTAAATACTTGAACAAGAAGTCAAAGTGTTAGATAAACAGCATTGCCTTCAAACCTGTAATCTCATTATGTTCAGTAGACCCAATCTAGACATTACTTTTACTGAATAATTGTCACTTACTGCAAAAGAATTCAACCAATGTTAACTCTCAAGTCAACCCTTTTATCTAGTGAAAGATGTCCCTGCCCATGGCAGGCGGGTTGGACTAGATGATCTTTATAAAGGTCCCTTCCAACCCAAATCATTCTATGATTATTTGTCTGGAATAAATCATCAGTTACCTGGTTATCCTGGTTACTTTTTAACCTCTGTAAGATAGAGACATGATGTCTTCATAGTGCCAGAAATAATGTGATACACAGAGACCAGAGCCACTCCCAGACACCAATGGTGCGAGCAGATGTTGCAGTCAGAGATGAAGGGGAGAAACAAGACATCAATCCAGCATGCTTTGTAAGTTATGACCACATTTCAAATAAGAATATGTGAAAGACTGCAAGAACAAAATGCCAGAGAACCAAAAGAGGAAGAGATCAATGCTCTAGCAGAAAGCAGCAGGGGAGAAACAAAGAATGGTTCTTTCTAGCCCACAAGCTTCTTCTGGACAATGTCAACTAGCAAAAGACACCAAGTGTTAGTACTTTCTTTTTCCTCCCACATTCTCCTTTCAGCCTAGACCTTCAAAGTTATCCTCCCAATTTTCAAATACTAACAGGCTGGTTCTCATCACTCTATTGGCAAGCGGGGCGAGTGGCAGAAGAGCACCATCAGAGCACACAGGGAGCGTACAGAACCTACAACATCTACCCTTACTGTTAACAAACCAGGTGGCTTAACCCATCCCCATATGCAAAATTCTACAAAGTACTGCTGAAAAGCTTCCTAAGGGATGCAGAGAAATGCTTTTAATTACAAACTGCGATGTTGAATTAAGTCATCCAAATAGTGAGCCTCATCCAAACAATGGAGGGGATGCTTATGGCTTTCCCACAAGTCAGCAACCCAGTTTGAAGTTAAATGTGAATTCAAACTACAAAAGAACTCCATCTTCAGGCAAACCTCTACTCAATGAAGGGGGAAATTGAGAACATTCTTAGTGCTGTTTAGCACACTTGGCCATAATGATTCATTCACTTTTCCGTACCTTAGAAAATGATGCTGAACTAATTCCAGATGCCTTTTCTAACAATTTAAAATAAAGAATGTAATAGTATTTTCTGCATTTGTAAAGAGCAATGCCTCCATTCAATACAATCCCTGTTCTTTGCCACTCCAAAAGGCCTATGTAGTGAATATACACATCTTCTACCAGGGCAATAAAAACACCCACTAGCATCTACTCCTCCCTTCATGCTGCTTCTTCCCTATAGAAGGCAAAGCCAGAAAATCTATACTCTTCAACCCACATTACCCTTCCTTTACCCTGTTTGCTGAAATACTGCATTTAGATTAGGAAAGAAACGTGGTTCTCCCTCCTTCTCTATTAGCTGACTGTATAGGTATGTACAAAACAACATAACCCACGCTGCTTTTTTTTCTTTTTTTAAAGTCACTAGTAGGCTGATAAAATGCACCTTCTTTTTCCATCAGTACTGACTCTTCCAATAATATTTACTTCAATGCACAGACTGAAGTGTCCATCAAACTACTTGGTGTGAATCAGATGAAGAAGCACTTGCATTCAGTCCCGAGGACAGCGCGTAGAGCCCATTCCAGCCAGTGCCAGATGTAAAACTGAGCTCAGCAAGGGCTACTGAGCCCCAACCTTCCCACATTACGTCAACACCTTTTGCACACACAGCCATCAAGTAAAACCATTAGTACTGTACACCTCACTACAACACTCCGTTACCTCTATAACTCGAGATCTCAGTATTTCATAGATCTTGTTTTCCCCCCCTTCAAAATAGTAAGAACTGGTCTCTCTATTATAGCTCACAAGCAGATGCTGGATAGATGAAGTCACCTGAACCAGAGCTGTAGTTCTCAGCACATTGTTGCTCCCTCAACCCTTCTACCAACACCTTTTCCTTCCCCCCTTTCTCCTTCCAGATCCCTTGCCATTACGTCCCACCCCTTATATATCATTAGAGACACTAGTGTCCACGTGCACACAAGCTCCACTAAGCTTAACAAGTTTTAATGGCTCATGCTTTACTCTTGCCACTGGCATGTCTTTCTAGCGTGCTGTGCCTCACCAGCTGGAAACCGGTGCCACAGAGGCCCCACATCCCCGTTCCCTCTGATACTCACATTGTAAATAATTTAATGAAACACAGAAATAATTTATCCTCAGTTTATTAAAGTAGTAAGCTAGGATGGCTGTATTTTGCACTGTACCTTTGCAAGCACATTCATATCCCCACAGACTTTGGCTAGCGGTATTTTTGTGTAAAATTAAAATACTTAAGTTATCTTCATACCTCAAATATTTTTTAATTTACTCAACTGTTGAGCTGTAACTCAGAAGCACTCATGCCTTCCTTGAAA
>NW_009258757.1:87228-95839 GCF_000687185.1 Egretta garzetta
TCTGGTGGCTTAGTTTCAAAATAGAAAATTCACAGTTAAGAGCTGAGGTTATGCTTTATTCTATCATTTTAGATAGTGAAAGCAGCTGTAAGAGCATCTTTAACATGCAAGAGATCCAACAGTATCTAATGCGGTTTCAAGAGATAGGGCTGTGGTTTTCAGCATCACTGAAAAAAAAGGGGTAAAACGCAGGTTCATAATAATGGAATAACTGAGATATGAAGAGAGTGTAGGCTTTCAGCAGAACTCCCCTGTGAGAATTTTTTTTTTTTTTCCTATTACATCTTGGGTTTTTTTCCCCCCCACCTGCTTCTTGTAAGCAACTTAAGTTCTCATATGAGTTGATACAAACCAAAACTCAGCTATGGCACTGTGCCACCCTAGTCATGACAGCAACAACGTGAGAGGAAACTGCAAATAGGGGCATCTTACTATAGGGAGATCCAATTCCCCACAGCTGTATTTTCTGGAAATAATTCGTTTTCTCCTGCAGTGTCACTATCAAAACCTTACTCCATGTGGCACCTAGTCCTGTAAATTTCCATTTTTAGTCTATGCATTATTTTAAGGATTCTGTGAAAGGTAAGTTTAAAATAAAAAAAAGCACGTACTAGTTTCGTACAGAGAGGCCTATACCTCCACTGAAATTTTACATTAAAGGGGATTTAGAAGTTAGAAACAATTAGGAAAAAAAAAAAAAATAAATACCACTACTAAATTCTGATCACATAGTAAGACCCAAACAATAAAACTTCACTTCCTTGCCCTGATGGGAAGTTTCCTCCTTCTGAATGAACCTCTCACTTTTTAAACAACACACCCTTATGCAAACACTCTGAATCCATGTGAACTATTCCTAATCGTTCCCTCATTAAACACTGAAGCTCTTCCCAAAAAGAAACATACTGGTTCAGAGAGAGAGTCATTCTTCTGCATTGTAATTTCTACCTGAACTTGGGTTTCTTTATTTTTGTTGTGTTTGTGGTTTGGAGGGTTGGTGGTTTTTTGGGTTTTCTTTTTAAATCTATGACTCTCATCAGCTTTCTCAACTGAATTCTTCAGGTCAGAAAAGCTGAAGTTGGCAAGTACTATCGTTTGAGAAACCTTACGTTTCACCGGCAGTTGAAAAGCACAAACAAGAAAACTCTTGCTCTCCCTAAGTCTTGTCCTCCACATGGGAGCAAACGAAGATTTCAGAAACGATGGAGGAGTATGATGGGGCAAGAGAGCACAACCAACAGAGGCACTGATAAAAAAAAAAAGACAGTAGAAAGAGAGCATTCACTGCAAACCACAAGTTGTATGAAAGGACAATGAAATAAGTTGATTATTGAAGGATAAATGAAGCCAAGAACACAGCAACATTTAGATAGGAATTTACCCTCCGTATGAATAGACGCCTGTCCTTTAATAGTAAACACTTGCTAAACAAGTTTCATATAACGAGGCCCCAGGAATAATTATGTTTTAAAGCCTTATTCATCTACATGACAAGTTTAACTTCAAACAATTTTTAGATTGATCTAGCTAAGCCAGTGAAACCTCCCCTCTTGGGAATTCTTAAAAAAATTGGCTTATTTAAAATACATCTAAATTAGCACATCCACACACACTTCCTAGTAACAAATTAAAATTTAAATTTCATTATTTTCTCACATTAATAAGCTCTAACATAAATTTCGTTACTGAACTAAGAACACAAAAAAGTACCACTAAAACAAAAAGTTCTAACGCTCCAATCTGTGACATTAGCAGCTCGAACAGAGCCACCCACGGTATCTAACACTGCCTGCCAAGTCAGCTCCTCGTCTGGCCAGAAAAAAGTTACAATTTTTTTTTTCTAGACTACATACGAAATCATCAACTTGATTCCCAATACGCAAATCTGTGCTGTAAAACTAACATCGTTTCAAAAGTGTATTTTCAAGCTCCCCAAGATGACATGCTGAGATTTGTTTATTCCTCAAAAGACTGAAGACTTAATTTTTGCTCTGCAGCCCCCTTGTTTCAGTCACTCCCCAGTACAGGCTGGAAGCGACGTAATGAGCCATAAAATTCATGTACTGTTTAAACACATGGTCTTCAGACTTATATGTATTTTACGGAATTACAGAGTTACATGATTTAACTCTTCACACAGGTGAAAGAGTTAACATTAAGCATATTCTCCACATTCTGGTTAGAAAGCAACTTGCATAAGGGAATGCAATCAGCTTGTTGCCAGAAGAGCTGTTAGGAAAGACACGTGGAGCCCAAAACAGTGCAGATGTATGTAATTATTCCGTATCTCTGAAAAGTTAAATATTTTAACACTTCTCTCAAAGATAGAGACATTCACGACTGCAGAGCTATCATGGCATATATTAACACTGGTACACAGGCCTTAACAACTTCACTTCAGGCCATAATAAGCTCACATACAACTCAAGCTGGTGTAAGACAGAACTAGCACCGAAAGAGAAGTCCTGCCTTCAGGCAGCTGTTCAGTCTGCCCTGTGATCCCAAAACTTGCATTACCATGAGTGTTCCTGCAGAGAAGCAAAGCAGCTAAAACTAACTAGGCGGGGGCATGAAGGCAAGGAATGAAAGGGACTTGGGTTTAGTTGGGATCGGTCTGCCCAACAGTGCACAAGGCAGCCTCCCACACCAACGCCTGCACAACCATTTCCTTCTGCAGCAGGGCTAGATGAGGCTCGTTTAAGACGAATGTAAAACTACAGGCTGACACACTGACAGCTTTTAAATCTACTTTCAGTAACAAAGAGTTTTATTTTCCAGTTGTCTGTTTAATGAAGGTTGAATGGAGACTAAAACCTACAACAAAGACAAAACACGACATGAGCAGCACTGGCAAAACAAATAGAATAGGACAAACAAATTACAACAGGAGAGAATGAACTACTCTCACCACATCTGTGACAAAAAAAAAAAAAATCTGTTTCGCAACCCAAATACAAACAAAATTTGGCAGCACTGTGGACAGCTCAATGAGAACTGAATTCAAAAGACAACACTGATGGCAGCAAGAGCTAAAACCATCAAAACAAGCTTTGGACTGACTTGATTATGTCATTATCAAGAGTTCTTGCCTATCTAAATCAACGATTTGCTTCTTCCTTGGCTGTGTCCAGTTTTGTGAAGTCAGTTTAAAAAAAAGCCTCAAACTTTTTTTTTTTTATAAAGCCTGGTCAGCAGGTATCACATGGCCTCACAGCTGCAGCAAGGCTATGAAGAAAGATATTTAGAAGAAACATTTTTCCTAAATACAAAATGCAAAAAGAGACTACAGAAACAGATTAAATAATGATCATACTAAACCTTTTTATTTAAAAGCACTAAGTATACTCTGAAAAGATAATAGTAAGAGCAAATTAAAATGGAGAAGTTAAAATGAATTGTGATTGCCTATGGTGTGCACTGAAAGACACCGCCTACTGAAAGTCATGAGTATACAAAAACATGGGCATCATCTCAGCCTGATGATTAAAAAAAACACTTCCTGGACAGTACTAAAAAGTTTCTTCAAAGCATTACTTCTTAGAAATGGCTACCAAAGAGAACTGTGTACTAACAAATTACAACTCTGATATATAAGACATGAGATATGCTACACCAAGTCCAGTCTATCTGGGGGTGATGCTATTCAGGTGTCTTTTCTCAATTTTGATAGCATAAAATGGATAAGGAAACATTTAAGTTCAACTTTGAGTATTAGAATAAATGGGAAAAGAAAACAAAAAACCCCTTGCACCAAGTTGGCAAGTGCTGCACTTGCCTAGTCGATAGGATCGGGGATACTTTACATTCCGGTGGGCTGCTCTGTCTGCACATCAGAAAGGCTGCATGATACTAAAGCAAATTAATTGGACAATGCATGGAACAGATCCCTACCCACAGCCACTACAATTAAAGCTGGTGGAAAATATTACGTAGTTATTTTTTTCCTAGTTCATGACTTACCAAAAATAAGATACTGGAGGTTGACTTTTCTTAATTTTCAAATTTAGTTATATTTTCTGGTAGTCTGCGTGTTAGAAATTGCGTCACTAAAAATATGACCGAGTATTCTGCTAAAACTTGAACTAAGGGAGGCTATACACAACAAAATTTTGACAAGTCTTACAGGTTTTGTAAAGCTATTGTCGGCACATGCTTAGCTGACATGAACAAGACTTTCATTACGCATTTAAAGTTCCTAATTAGTGAGAACTGTGTAGGTTTGCAAAGCCAATTTAGCAGTTAGAAGTTTACTGCGTTCATCGACTTGATCCCTGCAGTTTCTAGAAGGCCAAAAGTATTTAGGAGGGCTGTTTTCTGAAACGGAAAATCATTCCCCCCTATACCGTTCAAAGTGGATAAAAGAACAGACCATCGTATGATAATCTAAGACATATTTTTTCTTACAGAGTTAAAGCATTTAACTCCCTTTCCCACCCTTCTGTGAAATCGAGGAAGACTGGTGCTGACAGCAGTGCAGGAGAGGGTGTACAAATTGTGAAAGCAGTACTTCCCTGAAGTCAGGAAGGTTTGGCTGTTCCCCTGTGCTCTTTCTATATATGTTACAACATACCACTAAGTTATGTACAAGTACATGACGATTCTGCAAAAGTGAAAAATGTCAAGACAAATGAAAAATAAGGGTACAAAACCCCATGTAACCCCATAGTCATTAAGAGAATCACTGCTGAAAAAAGTTTCACTTTTCATATAGCAAATTGTATACTTCACTAAGGGAAGGAGAAAGTTTGGTTCACACATATGACAACATCAATTATCTTTTTATCAAATGACTACCTCATCCTTAAGCCACCTTAAGACTACACAGCTAGCTGAAGCAACATAGTAATATGCAGTCTTCTTCTTTCTTAGGAAACTATACTGGCCATGATGATAATACGCTTGAAAAAGTTACACTGCGCTTTGCAGGTTGTAATGTTGTCAAATGAAATTTCAATTTAAGGAAAAATTTTCGCGCAAAAAGGAAGAGAGATGAAGCTGTGCATTAAGGTCTCATTTCCTCTTCTACATATGGCAGCTTACAATGAATTTCAACATAATTTACTGTCTAAAATTAAGCTGAAGACACTGGGCAACTCTGTGATACCAGCAGAGCTAGCACAGTAAGAGCAGGTCCAGATCCATCCCCAAAAAGAAGACAAAAAGCCTTTCCAAGAAGAGAAGAGCAGACCCTTGATAGGAAGTACACTGGAGTCCTTGGCTGCTGCCAGAGTGTGACCTAAGAGGACTCTGGTGGAGTTAAATTCCATGAGACAAAGATGTTGCCATTTCTACCACCCCAAGTAAAGCATGAGCACACCCTTCCCTGCATCACATTTTAGGACTAAAGAGTCCTAAAGAGAAATCAACATCCAATCATCACGTATCTTCAAGAAAATATATGGGAGTTAAAAGCAAGTACACTCACTGAAAAACAACAAGAAAGACTTAAAAGTTTCAACACTCTGTTAACGCTTTAAAAGAGGTAACTTACAACTAAATGACAAGTGAGAAAATAACCTTAGTTTCACTAGTTTGATAGAGGGCTCAAAGTTGTTTCTTGTACTAGGAAAAAAAAAAAGGTTCTCTTTTACGTGCAAAGCTGTAACCCCCTTCACGAAGACACTTTTCCAGACAACTGCTGCTTCCACAATAAATTAAGACCCTGAGTAGCAGGCAAAAAATCAAATATCCTTTCAAAGAATAAAAAGAGACTCTATAGCATGCAAAGTTTAGAATTTAGAAATACATTAATACCAAGCAGTGCAAGTTACAGAAGTCTAAGCAAGTTTTAATCAATTCTTTAAACTGAACAACAGTATTTGTATTATGCTGCTTTGACATTTTTCTGTCCCTCTAGAAAAAGATATACCAAAACATAGCAGTATGAAGCTTCTTTTTCTTGAAAATAAATATCTCATTTTCAGATTTTTTACTTTTCAGAGTTTCTTGAAGGCAAAAAAAAGCATATGGGCACAATGTTTCAGCAAATTCAGCACCAAGTCAAGAACTCAAACAGTATTTGGGGAAAAAAGATCAGTGATCATCTGTTTCCTAACCATGAAAACATAGATCTCATGAAGTCCCTCTCTTGTATAAAAAACATCTTCCTCCCAACGTAACAGCATGTTTGAACAAAGTTTCCACGCTCGGCAGCAATTTTTTGAAATTAGTCAGATATGGCCTCCTAACTTGCTTTATACTGTTTCCAGAAAAAGAATTAAGATTAAAATAGCAAGCCCTGTGGCAAATTGAGCGATTACATTGGCAGAAGGCCAGCACCACAGGCACCCTCCGAACGGGGTTGGCTGCGGTGTCCAGTTTGGCGACGGGAGCTGGAAGAGCAAAGTAGCTTGCATGCATCAGCAACGTTCAGAGAAGCAAACGGCGGCAAGATCTAAGTTACAGGAGATACGAATAGAGCGTTTAAGCAGTGTCAAGGATGTGCTGACAGACATGTAGAGAGGCTGGGGTTCTTGTGCATTCACAGCAGCTGCGGCTCAGTGAATGGTTGTAAACCACACTTCTTGCTCACTCCTTGGAACAGGATTTCAGCACACATGCATTTTAGGTATCAGATTAACGTATGGAAGGGGACTTTCACCGGCAGCTCGCAGGCCACGCATAGCCTTGCGCAAGACAACTAAGCATCCTGCTGACAGTCCCCATTTCCAGACTGGTTCACAGTACAGCCACGCTTTCTTACAAAAACTCTACTCAAATGCCCTGCCTTATGACTTGGCGTGGAGCAGGAAGCTGTTTGGACTGCTAGAAGCCACTGTGCTGCTAAGGCTCTCTGCGGATGGTTTCACAGGAAGGAAACGGAGAGCCTCACTATGTGGAGAACAACTCGTGGCTCATACCACAGAACAGACAACATCACTGCCCACCTCTGCGCAGGGGGAAAGGGCTGAGCCACAGAGATAAACTAGGAAATAAAAAAAGACAGACGATGAGCTTGGCCAGAGGGAGCAGAATAGCAGGAGCCTGAGACACACACTGCTAACATGTAGTAACCTAGGACACATTAGAAGTAGTGTTTGTTCTATCGAGAGCCAGAGGTGAAGAGAGGGTTGTTCTGGTAAGGGGAAAACACTCACGCACTGCTCGTGGGTCCCTGACGGTAAACAGCAGCCACCAATGCTGGTGCTGTGGAAGTAGTATCATTCTGAGTGAAAAGGAGAGCGGCAAGATCAGACAGAGAGCAAATAAAGGAAGACAGAGACTCCCACATGTAAAATTACTCTCAGCCCACGCACTGGCAATATTTTCAATGATTTAGCTCCTTAATATAACTTCAAAAAAGATATATCAATAGGAGGTGAACATAAAAGCCTTAGCAACAACAGCACAATCTGAGCACCATGAATACCTGTAAACTAAAAGTATACCTGTACGGAGCAAGAGAACCTGACGCTAGAAGCCACCAAATGATTACATCAATAGTTACACACAGTTATTGGTACTGCAAAGTGCAAATGATGTTATGCATGAAAGCAGAATCTCGAACATCAGTCTGGATACACACAGCTGCAGAGACCTATCTTCCTGGTGTGCCTACTGGCTTCGTGCACTGTAGAAAGAAAAGCAAGAAAGTAAAAACAGAGGAGCTGTACTCTAAGAGGAAAACAATCATCCTGATTGACTGTCTTGATCCTTGTCCCTCCAAGAGAATCAAATCAGAGAAAGAAAAGAAGCCAACATCTAACTGTGGATCCTAAGATATGAATGCTCTTACAGTAGAAGCATTCGTAAAAGAAGCAGTAAAGGACATCTTAGCTACAGGTCCTATATTTCACTATGCTATTCTTTGCTAGATTATCCTTCTAAAGAAAAAGATCTTATGCAAAACTGTTGAGAACAGTAATATAAGATAAATTTCCACTTATTTTGAAACTTTTTTCTAGAAGAAAACTAGGTACCAGTCACCCAAACATTGTAGTTCCTACATAAGAATTCTCACTACAGAAACAGCCTAACATTAAGAAGAAAAAACACTGTCCCACATAAACAGCACAAACTCCAACAGTATTAACCTATCTTTCCCCTAAATAATGTTAAATGTCCCTGAGCGAGTCAGTAACCTTTCTTCTCTCCAAGTTCATCTTTCCTTTGCTCCCAGATTTAATTTCACGATGGAGCCTGAAGACCTCTAATGAAGCCGATAACCTCTTCCAGCCCTGCCCGGCATCTGGATAGGGTTTACCTATATCTAAACAACACGAACGAGCGCAGCACAGTCGTTGACAAACACGCTGTTAGGGGAACACGACCACAGCGGCCTGAACTTCTGTGCCCGGCGAGACGGGTACCCCAGGCTGGCCCAGGAGGATGCAGCCGCTACGAGGATCTGGGAGGGAGGAAATGGAGACCCCAGTCCGTGCCGCGCTGCCAGCAGGAGGCTGAGTTGGCAGGAACAGCCAGGCGCTGGCCTGGGGAAGGCAGCACGTAGCTCACAGCCGAGGGGACACCCCGGGGACGGAGCCGAGGAGGGGAGCGGAGGGGGCATCTCCGCCGTCTCCCACCGCCCCAACAGCCACCGCAGCGGCTACCAGAGAGCCCCGTAAGGGAACCTGCTGGCCCGGGAAAGCCCCCTCGCCTCGCCCTCCTTACC
>NW_009258757.1:96694-106611 GCF_000687185.1 Egretta garzetta
TGGTGGGCCCGGCCCGAGCCTTGCGCCCACCGCCTCCAGTCCGCCAACTGGAGCTGACCACCCTTCTGCCGCCCCCTTCTCCTCCCCCGCACGAATTCCATCAGCTGGATCTGAACAGCTCTTCCCTAGCCGTGCCGTCAGTCCCCCACGCGCGTTGTGCTCTGCTCCTCTTACAGCCTGCCAATGTGGCTAACCAGACACGAACCATTTGTCGAAAGAGCCTTGCTAGGCCCTGGAGTCACCCACCAAGATGAACTATGGCTCCTTTTTACCAAGCCTCTGCCTTAGGTGCAACATCAACAGTCAAACTCAAACAAAGTGCATGCTGCAGCCAGGACTGCTAGAGACTTGTTCTGTCTTCTGATGAGACCTTGGAAAATAACTTTGTGCCTCTAGCTTGCTCTCCACTACCTCTCCTTCAAGGCAGTTTACCTAGTTAGGCATGTTTAAAAGGGATACTGGAATGGCATCAATATTATAGGTACTGCTTCATCTTGAATGCCCTGTTTACTTGAACATTGGATTTGATTGTTACACTTCTTTTATTCCTCCCTGACGCCCTATGAGACAAAGGCAATGCTGCTGTGAAAACCTCAGGTCAGTCATCTCACAGATCTCACACCTCCATACCACATCCACTTTTTGTTGTATGTATGAAACCCAGCTATGATGTGGTACCTTACTGTCTTGTACAACCAGACGATCACTGGCCGTACGTATGTAAAGTTTAGTATGAGGGAATACCAATTAGCAATGATGTGAAAGAGGCATAGTGTTGGTCAGTGTGATGCACTGAGACCCAGGAGACAGCAGTGATGACTTCTGCAGGAACTGTCATCCTTTTTTAATCACCTCATTGGTACCTCTTCCTTTCAGGAGGAGAAAGTTGGAAAAAAAGTCTTAAACCTGCTAAGGAGCCAAAGAGCAAGCTAATGATGCTCACTTCCACCAAGAAGTGTTACCTACAGAATTACAGTACAGCAGCTATCATCCATACTTTCATTCACCTGTTCCGTTTTGATGTGGAAGCCTTTAAAAAAAATAATGCAGCTCTCATCCCAGAACAGTCAAGCCCCTTCCAAGTCAACTGAATTCCTTCAGCCAATATTATCTGCCAAAGGACGAGGCAAATATGCGGCTTGTATGGTTTGTCAGAGCAATTAATATCCTCCTTCATCAGTTCATATTTGAAGTGATATAGAAAAAGCATGTCATTGTTACATCAGCTATATGTCTACTCTTCCCTTTGGGTCATACTTGTAGATATTCAAGGGTTGCTATTAACAGCTCAGTTTTCGCTTCAGGTGTACTGTTCCCAAAACCATTGTCACCACTAGAGTTTTCACTAGAGTGATTTTGGATTTGTTTGCATTCCATGTTCCTCAAGTTGCTGGAAAGCAAAGAATTTACCAGTAACTAAAAAAATAAAGGACAGAATGATGCATCAACTTTAGTTCTAGAGTAAAGCCAAGTAGCTCTAGCAAAATTATAAAGATAAACAAGGGACCTGGCAAAGGTGTTGCTGTTTTTATCTCTGTGAGGGGTTGGGTAAAATTTTTGCACAGCCACCATTAATTTCTAGTTATGCTATATAACCTTACTAGAGGCTGAAAATGGGGGGAAGGCAGAGAAATCCCCAAAACTAGGAGCCAAAAGAGAGTTATCTGAGGCAAATTTGCCTTTCTGCTCTATTAGGTAGTACTAAATGCTGAGGTGACAGAGCGAAACCATGCAGTCCGTGTATCGACATCTAATTGTTTTGATACTATATTTAAATCAATCTCTTTGATCTGATCAGGAAGACTAGTCCCTCTAACATTACACATACTATCATACCTGTTAGACCTTCTGCATTTAACTACAAGAGAGCATAAAAATACACTGATGGGTTTCTCGAAAAGTCCGCTTGACTAATTTGGTCACCCTAACTAGCAGCACTGAAGCTAACCTCCATCAGATCATGTTCACAGACATGTGGAATGAGCTTAATACAGACTTCCAGGAAAACGGCCATCTCAGTCCTACAGATGCACAAAACCCAAACTGATCGACTGTTGGACACATAAACACAGATAATTCTGTCTCGCCTTTCTCCATCTTTCTGCTTGTGAAATCCTGGCCTTGAAAGCAATGGTCAATGAAGCTTACACTCTGAAGAGATGTACCCAGATGGATACCTGATACCTCACACAGTTGCGAAAGGAAAAAAAAAAAAGTAATTATGGTACTCTGCTAGGAGTTTGACGATAACAAGCTAACAAGCAACAGAAGATAGGTAAAATATAAGGGGAAGTTTCACAAAACAATAAGCACATATCCCACACTTCTCTTGGGCTCCACAGGATACTCTGCAATTGATTTCAGAAATGCCCTAGAAACTAGAGATCCCAAAACCAGTAATTAATAACTGGAACATCCTAGATTGTATCGATTTAAAGCTGGTTTTTTATGGATTTAGCACTTCATAAGTAAAAGGGCTTATCGCTGTGTATACAGCAGACTGCAGACTTACACAATCAGTTAAATAATAAATTAAATAGTTTTATTTAAGCACTGTTTTCTCATGTAGAAGTCCTTTTGCTCCTGCAGGCTATTTTCATGCTACTGCACACCTTCAGCAGCATTTCTGTGCGGCTGAGAGTTACAACTCTCTTGTACCTCTGTTCTTGAAGTAACACGATGCACGCTCATTTTGGACCACGTCACTTGCTTTATTTCTAATGCTTTCTGTCACTGACAATTAATGTTTTGGAGCACAGTGAAATCCAATTATGTCTTACCAGGCAATTTCACCCCAAAAAAGACCTCAGTTTTTGAAAAGATTTGGTTTGAAAGAGTGGTTTGAAAGATCTATTTAAAGTATTCTTTTATGGATGCTCTTTATATGCTATATTAACAATTATACAGTAGTATAAGAAGAACTGCTTTAACACTTAAAATCAGGTTTCTTTAAAGAAAAAAATGAGTGACTGTTGGACACAATACCTACCATAACTGCTGGATTTCAAGCTGACATTTCCCAGAACTGATATCTCTCAAAGAACAAATTATTAGTTTTGGAAAAACTGAGCATGTTCTGATCAATTTGGAAGCAAAGATGGTATTTAGGAACAGCCTTTAAAAGATCATATCAGCAGTGGCAATCTGGGCTAAATATTTTATATACAAATGTGACAAACAATAACTAGTGACAAACAATATGGCTTGTCCTTTAATGAGAAAACATACATTGATCTTGCAAGTAACAAAACTTCCCTTTTATAAAATAAATTAATTTTAAAACCCCACAGTTTATAAATGTATTTTAGTCATTGATAACAATGACACAGAGGCAAAAAAAATTTACTTGGAGCAGAAAGACATAAATTTTAGACTCTGAGGGGATTTAGGCTTACATTTTCCCACTCTCAACTGGCCTAACTTTTAAAATGTCATCCTGGAGTGTGTGCATGAGACTTCTCACATATTCTGTGTTCTGCTTTGCATGAGAATATAAAATTAGTGAGATCAGAACAAAAGTGAAGAATACCATGACTCTATGATCTAATGTTTTTACATGGTTACAAAGACTTTATGAGTTCTGGTCCCCTCTCCAGAGACTGTTTATTATTTCACAATTACTGATTTAATCACAATTAATCCATGGCAAAGGGACCAAAACCTGATTTTTGTCTCTCAACCAGATGACTGTCCTAATCACTAAGCTACAAAGCCAGGCTCGATTTCTTTTGCCAAATGAATTGCTATACTTATTTCTAAAAAAAATACATATAATAGACCCTAAGCATTTATTATTATTAGATAATGAACTTCAGTTCAAGAAAGACTAAACTTTTCTAGGTGATCAGGGCCAACAATTAAACACTATGAAAAAGATGCAGCACCACCTATTGGGGACATGTTAGGTATGCTGATTATTTCAGTTTTAAGTAGTAACAGTTTTGTTCTTTGTTGTGATAACCTAGTTATCATGAAAAAAAAAAAAAAAAACCAAAACCAAAAACCAGCTAGGGAGAAAAATAAGGTACCAAAAAGAAGGTAAGGGAAGCAAATACTCTATCTGAGACACTGTTCATTAACAAACTTCTAGAAAACAACTTAATGATCTACAGTTGCTTTGTCAAATTCCAAAAAAACCCCCACCTGACTCAGTATGGCACAGTAGGCACAACTGCAAAAACCAGTGCAAAACAGCTGCAGGAGGGGATGACTGTCCTGGTTAACAGCACATAAGCAGTGACTCAAACAAATCAGGGCAACCTGATTATCTACCAACACCTTCCCTCCCTTGAGAGTCGGAAAGACTTTAACCCGTTGCCTTTGGATGAAGGTGTTGGCATGAGTCATAGAATCATTTAGGTTGGAAAAGACCTTAAGATCAAGTCCAACTGTTAACCTAACACTGCCAAGTCCACATCTAAGCCATATCCCTAAGCGGCACGACTTTAGCGGCACCCCCTCCAGCGATGGGGACTTAAACACTTCCCTGGACAGCCTGTTCCAATGCTTGACAGACCTTTCAGTGAAGAAAATTTTCCTAATATCCAGTCTAAACCTCCCCTGGCACAACTTGAGGCTGTTTCCACCCATCCTATCACTTTCTACATGGCAGAAGAGACCAACACCCACCTCACTATGCCCTCCTTTCAGATAGTTATAAAGGGCAATAAGGTCTCCCCTCAGCCTCCTTTTCTGCAGGCTGAACAACCCCAGGTCCCCCAGCTGCTCCCCATCAGCCTTGGGTTCCAGACCCTTCCCCAGCTTCGTTACCCTTCTCTGGACATGCTCCAGCCCCTCCATGTTGTTCTGGGAGTGAGGGACCCAACACTGAACGTGGTATTCGAGGTGCGGCCTCACCAGTGCGAAGTACAGGGGGACAATCACTTCCCTACTCCTGCTGGCCACACTATTCCTGATACAAGCCAGGATTCTGTTGGCCGCCTTGGCCACCTGGGCACACTGTCGGCTCATATTCAGCCGGCTGTCAACCAGTACCCCCAGGTCCTTTTCTACTGGGCAGCTTTCCAGCCACTCTGCCCCAAGCCTGTAGTGTTGCATGGGGTTGTTGTGACCCAAGTGCAGGACCCAGCACTGAGCCTTTTTGAACCTCATACAACTGACTTCAGCCCATCAATCCTGTCCAGGTCCCTCTGTAGAGCCTTTCTACCCTGTTGATGATGATCAACAACCTGAAGTTCATTAGTGTGGCTAATTGCTAAAAGCAGGAGATATAGGCTTGTATAGCCAAATTGGGATCCTCCCAGGGTCAATGAACAGTTTAGATCATTTGAACAACAACAACAAAAAAGAACTACTAGAGAAAGAAAGAGACCTGTACAGACATTAAGGTGAACTGTAATAAGACAACCTAAAATGGCTTATCTACTTTTAAGTCCTCTCACTGTCGTGCAGTAATTGCTTGTAGTGTCTATACAGAAGACACAAGTGACTCTGGGCAAGACAAAGCCTATTTAGAGGCTAAGGGAATCTTGCTTTTTTTTTTTTTTTTTTTCCTGTCAAGCAGTCATCTCTTTTCTCCTTTTGGGCATGGAAATGACTTCCCAACCTGCTGGTCTTATACCTGGCTAAGTTTTTAACTCACATGTTATTTCACGTTTTGAAATGTTGTCTTTAAGTCACAGATATAAGACTTTGCCATTTCACCTACCCTACTTGTTCTCGCTTCCTTTGTATCGATGCAGTTTTCTAGAACCACCAATCACTGTGCAGACTTTAATGCTAGTTTGTTTTGAACCCCAACATATGTATGCTAATACAGCATAACTACATAAGCAATTCTTTTCCCAGTGTCTGGTGAAAATACTATTGTCCTGCTATTAACAGTCCATAGGTGTTTTATTAACTCCAGAAAACCCCAATCCTGGTTTGTCAGACCTGTTACCAACTTGTGTGAGAGCTTACTCTGTGAACTGCAACTTGATACCAGGCATTTTGTACTCTGATATCGTGGGATAACAGCAAGGGCGCTGAAACTGTGGATGCAGGCAGAAGGCAAAGGCCCCCAAACCATCAATAACTTATGGTCAGTTATTGGTCACTGAAAAAGTGTGTCCTTGAGAGCTGGGAAAAGCCTGTTTTAAGAAAGAAAGAATCACCTCAGTTTATCTGCACCTTGCTGATGTTTTTCTTTCTTGGCTGGTAAGTAATGTACAAGCATATCCAGCCAAATCTCTGCCACTGTGTAAAATATCCACCTCAGGGACATTTCATACCCAAGTTACTTATTTATCGTGAAGACTCTCCTGTGCTAGTCTAGAACAGCTTGCTAGCAACACAGTCAAATTATCATCCTAAACCAGAACACTGGTTTTCTGGACCAAGTCGCAGTAACTCATCACCCTGCAAGTAACTCACTACCCTGGAATTGTGGAATACACAGAAGCATGTATACTTTTCCTTTTTAAGCGCCCATCAATTTGCTATAGATTCCTCTAGAACGAAGACTATTCGGCTCCAAAAGGATGGTACTATATTAAATAGATTGCACAAAGTATAGACAGTTACAGGATCAGAAGTGAAAAACATATACCGCTACAAATTTCTAGACCTTACCCCTTGGTCTGCACTGAGCTTTATTAACCAGCAATTCTGACTGGGTAGCTAGGTTTCAAAAAGCTTTGGGAAGCAGAAAACCTGGGGTTCAGCTTACTTATTACGTAGTGATTTGTTTTCATCATAACTTTATTCTGAGCCCCTACAGAGCAGGCTCATCAGTGTCACTCGATAGATGCAGCAAGACAGCCATGAAGCAAGGATGTAGGCAAATCTCATTTAATTAACATCTTTATGAACCAAAGCCTAAGCTTATGTGAATGTCACATTTAAATTTTAGGTCTTTATATTTTTTAAGAATGCATCAGTATTTTTAATAATTTTTAGCTTAAGGACCATTATATCAGAACCGTTATCAGTGTTCCTCCTCCCCCTGCTAGGGCCTCCACAATTTTCCATTCCTACTTTCACCACTAAAATAGAATAGAAAAAGCTGGGCCATACCATTCACCTTTCTTCATATCCACAAGCAATAGGAATGCTTGCGTACTGTCCCCAAATATACTCTGTTTCAGTACAACAGCACTAAATGTGCTGATCATTGCAAGAAGAATCCCTGAAATACAGAGAACTTGCAAGTTCAGTAAAGCTAGATTTCCTCTACTGTTTAAAGAGAGCAATGATATATAACCACTACTTAAATCCTGCAAAATAAGTTACTTTCTGTTTAACACGGGATGTTTTCAGTGGAGCAAACATTTCAGATGCTGAACCTAGCATTGTTGGTTTCTTAGCTGGCAGTACCTTTAGACGTAAACTAAAAGCTATCTGAGCAGCTCCTTATGTGGGCTGGTCTAATCTTCAGTTCCTTCCTCACAAACATATATGTAATCTGGTGTGGGATCCACTTAGGAGGGAATCTTTCTTAGGTGCATAGCTTGGGTCTCCTGCAGGTTTTTTAGCCTGATGAGCTGTGCATTTCTAGAGGTGCTGTCGTAGGAGTTACTCTGTGATCCTGATGCCCTTGAACAAACTCCAGTTTCTGCTTCCTGATACCTGGAATGTAATTGCACACTAGGAACTTCTTTCATAAGCAGATTATGACTGGTCTCTATTAAGCCTATCATTTTGTTGTTTGTTTGCACACTTCTGTTACTCATTTCCCAGGCTACCTTCCTTGGCAGGTTCATGTGATTGAAAAGAAATCTTTTCTTTCCATGTTGCTAGTTTTCAGTCAGATTGTCTTATGGACCTGTTGGCACAGCTCCGAGTGCTTTCACGTGGGAGGCCATGGCAACACGAGTGAGGGATAAACAAGGCAGACTCATGCAAGTCATTTGTGAAATCCCATCCTCAAGCACCTAACAATGACAGAGGTTCCAGGATATTGCATCCTAATGGAAGGATGCATTGATTTGCTACTTTAAGTACTAAAAATGTAGACATTTGCCCTGTGGCTTGTATAGGAAGTTTAAATAAATGCCTACATTCAGAGCTGGTGATCCCACTAATAGGGTCAAGCACACACAAGTTAAGTGCTGCAACACTCTATATTTATCATCTCCAGCAGTAATAGTGTCAAATCTTCATTTAGTGGAACTTCGAGTTGTTTCTGATTGTGAGGAAGAGATGGATACAGGTCAAGTCCCTCTTGCCTACCTCAGTTTTTACTTGTAATGGTCTAATAAATCCTCAGATTTTTCTGAGGCAGCATTACAATAGTAGGCTGTTGGATACACTTTGCTGGTAATGGAAAATTGTCATTTTAGGATTCTAAGCTTTCAGGCTTTTTGCAAATCCGTGAATAATTTCACTCAAGCTTATTTTTGGAAGTTTATTTATCATAGAATCATAGAATAGTTTGGGCTCTAAAGGACCTTTAAAGCTCATCTAGTCCAAGCCCCCTGCCATGAGCAGGGACATCTTCAACCAGACCAACCTGACCTTGCATGCTTCCAGGGATGGGGCATCTACCACCTCTCTGGGAAACCTGTGCCACTGATTCACCACGCTTATCATAAAAAAATTTCTTCGTTGTATCTACTCTGAATTTACCCTGTTTTAGTTTAAAACCATTACCCCTTGTCCTGTCACAACTGGCCCTGCTAAAAAGATTTTCCCTGTCTTTCTTATAAGCCCCCTTTAAGTACTGAAAGGCCGCAATCAGGTCGCCCCACAGCCTTCTCTTCTCCAGGCTGAAAAAGCCCAACTCTTTCAGCCTGGCCTCATAAGAGAGGTGCTCCAGCCCTCGGATCATTTTTGTGACCCTCCTCTGGACCCGCTCCAACACTTCCATGTCCTTCCTGTGCTGAGGACTCCAGAGCTGGATGCAGTATTCCCAATGGGGTCTCACCAAAGCAGAGTAGAGGGGCAGAATCACCTCCCTCAACCTGCTGGCCACGCTTCTTTTGATGCAGCCCAGGATATGGTTGGCTTTCTGGGCTGCAAGTGCACATTGCCAGGTCATGCTGAGCTTCTCATCCATCAGTACCCCCAAGTCCTTCTCCTCAGGGCTGCTCTCCACCCCTTCATCCCCAAGCCTGTATTTATATTGGGGATTGTCTCAACCCAGATGCAGGACCTTGCACTTGGCCTTGTTGAATCTCATGAGGTTCACATGGGCCCACTTCTCCAGCTTGTCCAGGTCCCTCTGGATAGCATCCCATCCCTCCAGGGTATTGACCGCACCACTCAGCTTGGTGTCATCTGCAAACTTGCTGAGGGTGCACTCGATCCCACTGCCTATGTCATTGATGAAGATATTAAACAGTGCTGGTCCCAATATGGACCCCTGAGAGACACCAATCATCATTGATCTTCAACCAGACGTTGAGCCATTGACCACTATCCCATGGATACAACCATCCAACCAATTCCTCATCCACTGAATGGTCCATCCATAAATCCATAGCTCTCCAATTTAGAGAGAAGGATGTTGTGGGTCAAAGGCCTTACAGAAGTCCAGATTGGTGACATCCGTAGCTCCTCCCTTGCCCACTGATGCTGTCACTCCATCATAGAAAGCCACTGGGTTGGTCAGGCAGGACTTGCCCTTGGCGCAGCCATGCCGAGGAGGATCTGTTCCATGATCTTCCCAGGGACAGAGGTGAGGCTGGCAGATCGGTAGTTCCCAGGGTCCTCCTTTCTACCCTTTTTGAAAATGGGTGCAATGTCCAGTCACCAGGGACTTCACCTGACTGCCAAGGCTTTTCAAATATCACGGAGAGTGGCTTGGCGACTACATCGACCAATTCCCTCAGGACTCTGGGATGCATCTCATCAGGTCCCATAGACTTAGGTATGTTCAGGTTCCTCAGGTGGTCATGATCTTCCCTTACAGTGGGAGGGACTTTGCTCCCCTAGTCCCTGTCTTGCAGTCCAACCACTTCAGAGGTGTGGGAAGA
>NW_009258757.1:106975-110078 GCF_000687185.1 Egretta garzetta
CCAGCTCTGGTCTGCTCCCCTGTCCCTGAGGGCAGTTTCCCAGGGGGTCCTATTGACTACCTCCTTGAACAGCTGGAATTTTGCTTTCCTAAAATGGAGGATCCTGACTTTACTCTTTGCCTGACACATATCCCTCAGGACTGTGAGCTCCACCAGTGCGTGATCACTGCAGCCCAGGCTCTTGACATCATTAATTAGCTCACTTGCATTGGTGACCAACACTTCCAGTAGCGTATCCCCTCTGGTAGGGCTATTACTTGGCTTAAGAAGTTATACTCAGTGCATTCCAGGAGCCTCCTGGATTGCCTACAGCTCACTGTGCTACTTTTCCAGTAGATGTTGAGGTGGTTGAAGTCCCCCAGCACAACGAGAGCCTGCGAGCACGACTGCCTCCTGTAGCTGGAGTAAGAAGGCTTCGTCAATAGGCTCCCCTTGAGCGGGTGATAGGCCTTTCTAACTTTGGTAACGTCTAGTGTAGATGGACCATCACCCACGTCATCTATTGACTGGCCTTGCCCGTCCAAAGCCTTACACCTATTGAACAGAGGTACCTGGGAAGGTGGGGTAGACAAGGAGGGGGTCTCCTGCCACCCTGAGCTTAGACTTGCCTCCATTTACTCCTTTCCTTTAAGCTACTGCCTTCCACTTGGCAGGGGGAGGATACAGGATCCCCTTGATCCTGTTTTTTTTCTGGTGGCTGTTCCTGTTTCTGTCTCAGGGAGGGCAGAGGCTGGCTCCTTCCTTGCCTGTCCCTTCTGAACAGCCTGTAGCCATCAACAACTGCACCCCAGTCATGGGATTCATCCCACCAAGCTTCAGTAATGGCAGATAGGTCATAGCTTTCTAGCAGTATGGCAGAATTCAGCTCCTCCTGTTTGTTACCCCTGCTCCATGCATTAGTGTAGAAGCACTTCAGCTGGGCTGTCAACTGTGTCACCTTCTTAGAGGAAAACCCCTTCATTCCTTTAAGGTATTTCACTGGTGTTTTCCTGTTGGCTCCTGTTACCTCAGGAGCCCCTGGCTCACCTGGAATACTGTGTCTGGAATTTCTGTCTCAGGGAGGACAGAGGCTGGTTCCACCAGTCTCTCTCTTTCTCAGACTCCCTGATGCTCCTTAACCTTTCTATTTCCTCTTGTAGCTCTGCCACCAAGCGGAGCAGATCATCCACCCGGTCACACCTCGCAGGGCTGTTCTTACTACTGTCATCGTTACCAGTGAACGGCTTTGGCACTCCCTGCAGCCTGTGACTTGGGTGGCTGCATGGTTTCCTGGGAGCTCTGTCTGGGTCGCCACATCAGTTCGGATGAGTGCAGAGGACATGGCTTTCTGTTGGGTGGATGCCATAGCTAAGCTCCTTTTGAGAGGGTGATGACCACCAACTGAACTGACCTTTCGAGCTGGTGGGGTGACGATGCCTTTCCTGAACCAGCTTCTATGCCACTGGTCACTCGCACTCCCTAGGCTGCTTTTTATGGGGGGGGAGAGGGGGTGGTTGCATTGCTCTGGTAATGCCCAAGCCTTGTCAGCATCTGTCACGAGAGCTGCTGGCTCCTGGTGGGTCTCTCTGCAGCCCTGGCGTTTCCCTGCCTCAGGAAAACCCCCTGTGCGCTGAGATCTGCTACTCCGCTGCAGGCCAGGCTGGCTCCAGAGCAACTCGCATCAACATTGTGAAAAAATGCTGTTTAAGTAACTTCATTCTTGTCTGGAAGTCAGTTGATTGCATATAAATAGAAAATTAAGCTCGGTTTTGGTGGGGAAGATATTTTGATTCATTTAAGTACCCACCTCTCGCTCAAAATAACTATTTTCTCATGCTCCTTTTGACAAAATATTTTCAAACCTACCTCCCCATCTTTCTGAAGAAAGGAAAAACGTGCCCATCTTGCCAAGTCACCAGTTAAAATAAAAACACACAGTGCCGACTGACTCAGCCGCGTTTGGCTCAGCTGAAATGCCTCTGTTGATGTCGCTGGTACCTGGCCCACGGTTGGAAAGAGCCTTCATTTGCTGAAAGAGCAGCAGAGCACAATTGCTTCAGCCCTTCCTACAGGAGCCCTCTCCAAGGCTTCAACCCATCCCGTGTCCAAGACTCTGGGCAAGCCCAGTGGCACATGAACGGTACCCTGCGTGACTCCCGAGTGATGCCCAGCAAATGCACATCTCTCAAGAACACAGAAAAATCAGAGAATATTTATTTTTCAGAATCTGATGATTCTTTCAGAGTGAAATGCTGGAATTTGCGAAGGCTCATAAGGCCACAAAGTTCTGTAGAAGCTGGGAAGAGTGAAGTACTCACAAATGGCTCGTTCTGCCCCTCTTCTTTTTTATCTCATGTTTTGGGGTATGCACGTTCCAGAAAATGGTGCATTTACCAGTGACGACAGCCTAAATAACAGCACTGGTTAAATTCAGAACACTGTACTTACTGACTTTTTTTTGGGAGAACATTGACAAAAATTGGCAATTCTGTATTCTGACATAAATGGTAGCAGTTTGCAACTCTGTCAAAGGTCTGGGGACACTACCTGGCAGACACAAAAAGCAAGGCCCAAGCACTCCCGTCCACTGCGTTCATCTCTTGGTCAATCGTTAAGTCAGCAGTGTTGGCTCCGAGGCGGATTGCATGTTGTATTTTCTTTTTTCGGTAGTTCACAGGCCAAACTCCCTCTCGTGGAGATAATTGTCCATCTCTTCTCCCAGGTAAAGGGCCATAGGACGAGAGAAAACGGCCTCAAGTTGCACCAGGGCAGGTTTAGGTTGGACATCAGGAAAAATTTCTTCACCAAACACTGGAAGGGGCTGCCCAGGGTCAAGTCCCCATCCCTGGGGGGATTTAACAGCCGGGCTGAGGAGGTGCTTAGGGCCAGGGCTTAGTGGTGGGATGGCAGGGGTAGGGGAGCGGTTGGACTTGGTGATCTCAAAGGGCTTTTCCAACCTGCACGACTCCGATTCTGTAACGACACACCTTGAGATGGGTTTTTTTTCTGACGGGGGGGGGAGACCTCCAAGAGGAGACAACATGAACACGGAGGCCTCCTGCAGCGCCGCTCGGGTGCGCGGAGAAGGGAGGGGCTGGGCCTTTCCCGCGGGCCGGTCGAGGCC